>NC_052479.1:1371826-1389001 GCF_009730915.1 Dioscorea cayenensis subsp. rotundata
AAATGGTTCTTATTTACTTATATAACTCTTTGATTAAGTAATTATTTATGATTTTAACTACTTTTACCTTCTCAATTCACTCATCTTGTTTTAAAACAATAAATAAAAATCTTTTTATAAAGGCCACTTTAAGGAAACTATCAATATATATTAATAATTACCCATTTTCTCCTAGTGTCTTTATTTGTTTTGAGATACATTATAATTTTATATATATATATATATATATATATGTATATGTATGTATGTATATATTGTATTCAATTTAAAAAGAATATGGATATGTAAAATAATCATACAATGTATATGAGATATGATATAATTTTTCTAATGAGAAATTGAATAATATATATATTTATTTGTTTTATTTATTTTATTTTTATAAATGTGAGATGCACTTACTCCTCCTGAGTTGAATATACTTAAATTTCATTTTATATAAATATAAATATAGATATTTGTGAAAGGGATAAGGAATGTGAAGCAGAGGAAGCACCACATCATACACTTAATGAAATCCATCAACTCAAAGATGCCAATCTTAAATCTTTCATTTGGCATCTAAATTCTCAATTATATGCACTCACTTAGAACAAAGAATGTGGCTGGTGCACTAATTTTAAAACTATGTTATTTTTAAATATTTCCACTAATTATTTATAAAAAATAAAAATCCACATTTAAAAATTCTTTAGTAATAATTGCAATGTTTATTTGAAACTTTTATCAATTTGCACACTGTGTCAAATGGGATTATTATTGCTTTTGAAAAAAAAAATTATGCTAATGAGTTATTAGTCTAGCAGCATTAACCTTGTTATAAAAGATATTAGTATAAAAATTTAATTTCTTAAATTAAAAATCCACTCGGTGTAGTGGTGATAATGAATCCATGATTGTGAATCCGGATTTATAATTTAAACCCTATATAAGTCAGATCAAAATACACAATCAAATTTTTAAATTTATGGCTTTGCATATTGCCCTGATTCACTATAAGAAGCTGTTGAATTAAAAATGATAATTTAACAACATACTTATTTTGTTACTAATTAGAAACCGATTATATATGCTCATATTGTATTTGTCAAATATATATATTTATATATAAGTTATTATGATTATTGACAAATCTTGAGTGGGGAGTAAAATGAGAAAGAAGTTAACAAGACCTCCACATTGGAAAATGTCCTTTTGTGTTGCAACAACACACTTATTCTCACTGTTTGTGTAAAAAGAGTAAAACAAAACCTCTTCATTATTGCCTTGAAAAGCCAAGTCTCTTTCTGCTGATTTTTATTACTTGTAACTTTGTGGATGAATATGCATCCAATTATATCCATGCAATTACATAATTAGTTTTTTGTCTGGTTCTTGTACAAATAATATCATGAATAACACAAAAACTTTGTTCATCAAACAAATAAGTAATACAAACACTTTTGCTGAAGCTCAAGCAGTTATATTGTACCTTATTAACTGTAATGTTATCATCTACCAATCAAATAGACGCTAAAAACATGCTTTATTACTGTACTATAGAAAATAATATTATTAAAAAATAAAATTATTGAAAAACAAGGAGCACCATTGTTTTTTAATGTTTTAGCATTGGAACTTTCAGATAAAATGTTTATCTAAAGTTATTCATGAATAAATTATCAAACAACATTTAGAAATAGCGGAGATGTATTAAAATAATTATCCAACTTAACCAATATTTTTTTTAAAAAAAACTAGTTCATGTTTTTTTGAAATAGTGTCTGTAGATAAATCATAAATGCTATTTTTTTATTGGCATAACTAAAAAAATATTTTTAACCAGCATCATAGTTTCATTTTTCAACTAATATGATTATTTTTTTTAAATATTTATGTTTAAAAATGGAAGTAAAAGTTTAATATTATTAGTATTATTTTGATGATTATAATATATTATTTTTTGCCAGCAATATGTTGATTTATTGACATCAAATCTCTTATATAAGATGTTCGTTCTGCTGAGAAGATAAGTTTGAATTTTAATTCACACAGATGAAAGACACATGTATTATAAATCTGAACTTTTCACAAATGCTAATTTCTAACACATGATGTATCAATATTTATCAAACATATATATAATTTTCTATTTTTCTCTTGCTAAAATCTTCTAGCTTATATTTGGATTGAGAAGTAGCAAAATATATTTTTGGTAATTTAGTTAAAACAATCTCGACATTTACTAATATTATTAAAAAAAAAACAATTGCTAAAAGTCTTCAATCATACAAATATAATGTCCATCTTAATCTTTTAATTATTATAATGCATTATTTTTTTTTCTACTATAATTATATATATATATATATATATATATATATTAAAATAAATACAATAGTCAAAAGAACTTAAATTTTAAAGGTATTGACTTCATTGCATAAGGTGTGGGGTAAATAAAACACTCATTATCTGGGTTCTAAACTCACTCAATGTAATAGTGTTAAGTGTTTCCGACTGTGACAGTTGGTTTGCAGTTTAGTTTTAACTAGTCAGATTTATTACATTTATTAAAAAAAATAAATATTTAATATTTTAATGTTAAAGTATAATTATGTTAAAAGTATTTATATGTTAATAATATTATTAAAAAGCTATCTTATTTATTTATAATAAAATTATGTTGACGTGTCGAGTGGTGAGTGGGCAATAGATGGGTGGGATGTGAACTAATTGACTCGATGAAGTGAACGGGAACAGGTCTAATCAGTATTGAGTTGACATGCAACTTAACTTGAGACACGTGTACTTGTACTTGCCCTTTCGGACCCTGAACGGCCGGGACCACCAAGACTTGTCTCCACCAACAACTATCTTATTTTTATTTTTCTATTTATATTTATGCTTTAATAACCATAATTAGGTCGTCACTTTAGTTAGCTACCGATAATTTATATACATTGATGTCAATAAAATCAAATATATATATATAATATATGTAAAGGAAACATCTGGTGCATATATCTGTCTACGGACCTTCGCAAATGATGAAAAGTAAAAAAAAAAAAATTTTTGAGAGATTGGTGGTTAAGATTTAGAGAAAGAGCATCATAAAGTAAAAGGGACGTAGAAGTTATTAGTTGAATGATGATCCAAAAGACGTTGGAGGGTGTTCATAAATTCAAAATCTGCAGACATCCCCAAATGAGTGTCCTCGTGTGTGTGTTTGCTCTTTTGCTATACCAGATCATAATCTATTTCACCCCAATCAGTTGATTGGAGTTTTAATTTTAATTTTTTTTTATAAAATGAACAAGCCATGTGGCATATTAAGATAATAAGGAGTTAATATCTCTACTTACATATGTTATCACCTTTTTTAGCTGAGATTCGAATCATTGTCTGCAATAAGGGCTCGAACATGCAGTTCAAGATATTAGTGACAATAAATCAAGAGATTGTTGGTAAATTTTATTATATTTTTAATTTTTATGTAATTTTAGTTATTTTAAAACCAAATACTTAAACCATAAATTCATAACTTTAAACTCTAAATCACTCTTCATGTCAAACGGATGGTAAACTTTTTTGAGAGATTGAGAAATCAACTCTCACTCACAACATTTGTTGCACCAAGTAGCTTGCTCACTTTATTAAAAAAAAATTGAAATAAAATAGAATAAAATAAAACCTTTAAACCCTAACATTTATAGAAATTTGATATAACAATTGGTGATTGGAGTGGGGTAGAGTATGATGGCGTGCAAAGATTTCATTTAATCCTTTTAAGACGCAATTGTTATTGAAAAATGCCTGTAATTGTTATTGTAGATATTGATGGTTTTATATAAATAAATAATATTTCTGATATTTGGAGGGAAGCTTTCCATATGAAAACAAGTAAAATTTATTTAATCTAGTTGATATTAATTAAAAAATAAATTTTATATTCTAAGCAATATTTTTATGAAAAATAAATGTTTTAATGACAATTTAAATATTAATTAATAATTTCTATTTAATTAGTTATATATATAAGATTATTTTAATCCGAGTTAGAAGTTTGGTTGAAGATTGTGGAATAAAGTAATAAACTAGATTATTCTAAATGTTTATGTAAGAAATATATACTCTTCTTGTCCTATTTACATATTTTGTTTTAGACGCTTTTCTATTTTTTATATATCTATTTAGAAAATATGTAATGACTAATGGAATATTAGTATTTAATATATTTTAACACTTTTTAATAAATAAAAAAGGAGGAATTGTTTTTGTTTTTTGTTTTTGGAAAAGTAAAACATCTTTTAAGAAAAAATAAAAAATAATAATTAAAATGATGAAAGAAACTAATGGAATATTAATGGATTTTTGATAAGGTAATTTTAGAAAGTTGATATAATTTTTTATAATTTGAGATTATAAACTAATTTAACCGATTTTTTAAATCCACTTCAATTAATTAAAATGGACATATAAGTAGGATTAGGGGGATTATTTGATATGTGATTTTTGATAGAAATAATTTTCATATAATTAATATTTACTTGTTCTACATAATAATGATAATAATAATACTTTTTAAATTAATTATTAAATATATTTATTTAAATAATTAAATTCTTATAAAATTGTTTTATAGTGTTTATCTACCCCGACTTTCAAGATACAAACCAAAATAAATAATTTAAGTTTGCTTTAATTTTACAAAATAAGTTAAACAAAATAGAAACAGAGACATAGATATTTTTATTTTAAAAAATATTTTATAAAATTATAAAAATCTATCCAAAGTTCCAAACAGTCCAAAAATATATAAAAGACAAAAAAAAAAAAATTATTTGAGTTTGATTTAACTTCACAATTCAAACAAAACAGAAACTTTGACTTATACGCTAAAATTCCAATTCATTGCATTTAACTTAAAAAGGAAATTTATGATTGAAAAACAATGATGTCATCCCTAAAAAGGACACATCAACATAAATTATAATTTATAATGCATTATCTTACTCAAAGTGCACAAACACATGGTAATATTGGAATATATATGGCATAAAATTATTACACTTATTCTCCACTTAATAATTTGGCACAAGTGTCCAATTTTTATGTGATTATATTCTCATAACTTAGATTTAGTTTTGCAATTTATTCACTTGTCCCTTTTGTGCTCCTTCACATCCCAATGAATTTTGTTCTTCAAATGCCACTCACATTTCTCTTTCACACCAAATTATTACTGTTAAATATTGTTTTTTTTTAAATTATTATAAAAGATGTTGAGATAATGAGACTTTTCATCCAACAAGCTAACAAAATCAAAGGGGATATAATGTGGATAGATTTTTTTAAATAAAAAACATGCAAGATGAGATTTTGTTGTGTGTTTTGAGAGATGTGATTGTGAAGTTTTGTTTGGTTGATGTAGCTTTGATTTTGAGTAGATTACAAGTTTTGAGTTTATATGAAAAATATTGTAAGCATAATAAATTTTAAAAGTTTTTAGAAGAATTTTGAAAATTTGATGTAAATAATAAAACGCCACATTTATACTTGACCAATTTGTTCCTTAGAAGCCAGAGTCTTTAAACCACATACATAGAAGCCACAGTCTTTAAACCAATTCGGACAAGACATTAAAAGCTCTCTAAAAAAGTTGGCATCTCAAATTTGATATCGTTTAAATTTAAAAAAAACAAAAAATAATAATAATAATAATAATAATAATAATAATAATAATAATAATAATAATAATACTTTCTGGACAATGCATTAAAAGCTCTCTAAAAAAAAGTTAATGTCACGCCCCGACCCGCGGGCCCACGGGACGCGACAATCGCCGCAGCAATCCCGAGGAGGGATACCCCGCCACTCAACCCTCAGGATGCCGCAAGGCTAATCAACACACGCAGAATTCAACAATATACATATCGCGAGATATAGAGCGAGAAAAACAATGTTACACTGACAGCGAGTAACAACAACAACAATAGGATCACGGGAAATATAGAGGTTCACAAAATACCCAGGGAAACAACCCTAACAACAGTGGGAAATGGTAATACACAGAAGTTTAAGAGTATTTAAATACTTTGAAACCATGCAACAAGTTTTTCTACACACTAGTGGATCCATAGGGTCTTATAACATGTTCCATGACAACAACAACATACATGAGCTGAAGAAAATACAACGGATGATAGAATAGTAGTAAATGCCCGATCTGTCTGCCACACGGTCACACCTACTACTGCAGCGAGTGGGAGGAAGAAGAGGGATGAGTAACTCAAGTTACTCGGTGAGGGGAGGTTAGCACAACCTTAGCAGAAAAATACACCAACAGCAAAAATAATAACAAAATCATCAAAATACATGTTTTACAAAAATAATACTAGTTTAGAAACTTCAACATGCATAATAGAAGTCTTTAAAAGAAGTAAAACAACATAACAATACCAAGAAAACCCTTTTTACCCCAACTAGGGTTTACAACACAAAAATTATAAAACATGGTTTTAAATACAAGTAAAACAACAAAATATCATGGGTTTGAAATAAATAAACACAATACCCAACACTCACCCAACATAACATGGTCTAGAAAACTCTCTAAACCTTCGCCGTGGCCATGGCTGGAGTTCGAGCCGCCAAAGGTACTCATGCCCTTGGCGTTGACCCATCGAGTTCACCGGTTGGTGACTCCGGCTACCGATGAATATCCGGTCAGGGGCTCTACACTCCCACAGGCGGCCCTCGTAGTAATCGGCCCGGTCGACACGCCACCTCAAAAGGGTGGCCGTGAAGACCGCCCTCTGCGATAGGGATATCACCAAAACAATCACCACAATAAAATACAACTCCACTCGGAGTACAATATCCATCCATGATCATAAATCAAGAATACCTCGGCCATTTGCACGAGGACAAGATAAACACATAAGCAAAGCCCAAACTTTTAACACAAAATAATTTGCAAGTCCCAACACAAGCAACAACATGGAAATCCTTTTCCTTTCAACAATCCAAAATTTGCTTCAAGCCTAGGATTTCACCAAATCAAAGATTTTCATAACAAAACTCAAGTTTCAAACAAAATAATGATTTCACAAACTCATGGATACATATATCAATCACAATTTCCACGATAACAAAACAAAAGCCAAAAGAGACATCCAAGATTTGCCTCAACAATAATTATCATTCACCAAATTACCAAACAAGTATAAATCAATAAAACTTACTTAAAACATGAAATGCATATATATATATATATATATATATAGCTATTAGCATTCTTCTAATAAAAGCTATGCTAAATAATTCCACTCACGGGATCGGCAATTTATCTTCCTACGTAAGCTACTCCTCGGCTAAGTCTTTTGCCTCGAGCCAAGACTTCTTCTCCTTGCCAAAAGCATAACAAAAACACCACAAAAAAATTAGCAAAAAAACAAACAAACAAGAAAAAAACCCTAAGTTTTTCTAACAAACCACCCTAATTCGATCCTAAGATTAGCTCAAAACTAGGTTTAAAAGGTTCCCAATGAGTTCCTAGGGGTTTTAGCTTCAATCTAATCCAAAAGAAATCAAAAGAAACAACTAAAGATTGCCGGTGCTACGGTAACCTCGGAAATGCTACGAGTAAAAACCGAGCCCTATACTATGGTTTTCTCCCAATTTACAACTCTAAATCACAAATTTTTCTTCTACAACATTCTCACACAAGATCAACAATTCAATGGCTTCAATTTAAACCTATAAACATGCAAATCCATGGAGAAATTCTAGGTTTTTGAAAAAACTAAAAACAAGGAAAATACAAGAATAAATACGGTATAAAACCATAAATCTATGCTTACCAAGCTCAATGGTGAAGGAGGAAGAGATAGGATGCTTGGTTCGCGGAGAAAACTTCGCGGGAAAAAAATAAGAAAATGGGAAGGTTCGGCCAAGACAAGGAAAGAAGAAGAGAAGAAGAAAAGAAGAAGAAGAAATGTTTTTAAGGGAAAAATTTTTCGAGACTGCTACGATGTAGCAGGGCTACTACGAGTACCGAGGCCTCTATCAAACCCGAGGCTTCTACGAGGAACAAGTCGCTCTGAGAACCGATTTGCTACTGAGGATCAGTGCACTTTCTGATGTGAGTGAAAAATCTATAGAAATGGGCTATAGTAATCTCGATGAAACCTTTGGGTATAACATTCTACCCCCTTAAGAAAATTTAGCCCTCGAAATTTCCTTCTTACGACAAAAAGACCTCTATGACTTTCGAGTCTAACAATACACATGCATCAAATAAAAGATAGATATTGTACACGTGATCATGTCGACTTCACCCTATAGGCTCTTCATTAGTCGAGGGCAAAGATCACGAGTGCGAGATCTAGTGCTGAGGCGTGATCCTCCGGGCGAGGGGTGTTGCTCGGCCTGCTACGGATCTTGTAGCGGTGGTGCGTCACTGAGCCGCGGTTGTGAACCTCTAGGCGAGTAGGATGACTGGATTAAGTCCCGGGAGTAGGGTCCCCACGGGTCGAGCGGTGGACAGCTGCGTCTGATGTGATCCGCTTGTCCACCGCGATAACATCTGCGCGGTTCTCGACATCGTCCTCCATGGAACTTATGACAATTCCAACAGCTATCGCATAGTTCCTGGCGATCCTGTGCACGACACCTTTGCACTGAAGGTAGTGAACTCTGCTTGCCCGCTGAGTGCGGGCGGTGGAACCACGAAGAAACCAGCGAAGGTGCACCACTAGATGAACTCTCACCTCTGCTCTTCTTTGAGGATTGACTCATTTACGCACCTCTCCTCTTCTCGATGCTTTCACGGTTAAATGCGCCTTCCAGGACCAACTTTTCTGCTCGAAGGGCCAACTGCACTACTTCCTTAAAACTCTGGTTTCCTGTGACTGCCATCCTCTCCCGGACAGCGAGGGTTCGGTCCGGCCTCGAACTTTCGAACACGGGACTTCCTCGAGAACCTACCGGTTACGGTACAAAGTTTGCTAGGTCCTTTAATTACATCTCATACTACATCGCGGATCGCTACCTGGTTCAGTTGCATGAACTCCACGCCTTTTTACGGTCTCTATGGAAGCGGGTGTAGTACTCCTCGTCAAACTCCCTCGAAAATCGACCAACTCAAAACAACACGGGGAGCGACCTTTCGGACTTTCCCACCAAACTACGGCTCTGCCCTCAAGTAACCTCGTAGCAACCTTGAGCCTCAGGTCTTCTTCTAGAACCATGTCGTCGAAAGTAGCTATCACCCGCTTTAGCCACTCTTTGGCAACCATGGCATCGCTCGTGCCATCAAAAGAGCTGCGACCCTAGCTGTCGGGCTTCCTTCGAGGAGCTTAGACAAGAACAAACTACAGGTGGACCCTCTGTCCTCTGCGAGGGACTAGGGAGGCCCAGCTGCATTCGGGGTGGTCTTTGAGCGTGTGGGCTGCCGATCGGTACATCCTCTCCATACATGCTCCAAAAGCTCATGAAGTCTATGAACTCCTGATGGGTCGGTGCCTATCCGATTGTCCCAATAGGCTCACGAAGGCTGCATCGCCTCACGGGGGCCAGAGCTAACTCGGGCGGCTGGGATGCAGGGGCGCGAGGCTCGGGTACTCTAGGACCATGCTGCTGGCTGCTCTACGGCGGTGCATGCCTAGAGTGAGCCTCCTGCCTAGGGCGGCGAAGGAGAGGACGGTGGAGATGGCACTCCACGCCGTCCACCTCTAGGCGGTGCGATGGTAGGCTCAGCAGCGAGGGAGCAGCTGCTCCCAGCTGCGTGTCTTGGAGGCGTTATCTTGGCATTTTTCTTGAAAAAAAGACACCAAAAGAACTTTCAAAATCAATTCCTATATGCAATAATGCTACATGCTCAACTCTAAGCTGGATCCACTAGTTACTACGAGAAGGCAATCAAAGACAAGAAAAAGATTCGACTATTAGTCTAAACCAATAGCTCGATACCAATAAAATTGTCACGCCCGACCCAGCGGGCCCGCGGAGACGCGACAATCGCCCGCGAGCAATCCCGAGGAGGGATACCCCGCCACTCGACCCTCGGGATGCCGCAGAGGCTAATCAACACACACGGAATTCAACAATATACATATCGCGGATATAGAGCGAGAAAAAAAAACAATGTTACTAGCAGCGGTAACAACAACAACAATAGGATACGGAAATATAGAGGGTTCACAAAATACGCGGGAAACAACCCTAACAACGGTGGGAAATGGTAATACCGAGAAGTTTAAGAGTATTTAAATACTTGAAACCATGCAACAAGTTTTTCTACACACTAGTGGATCCATAGGGTCTTATAACATGTTCCATGACAACAACAACATACATGAGCCGAAGAAAATACAGCGAGATGATAGAATAGTAGTAAATGCCCGATCTGCTGCCACACGGTCACACCTACTACCTGCAGCAGGTGGGAGGAAGAAAGAGGATGAGTAACTCAAGTTACTCGGTGAGGGAGGATTAGCACAACCTTAGCGAGAAAAAAAATACACCAGCGACAAAAAAATAATAACAAAATCATCAAAATACATGTTTTACAAAAATAATACTAGTTTAGAAACTTCAACATGCATAATAGAAGTCTTTAAAAGAAGTAAAAACAACATAACAATACCAAGAAAACCCTTTTTTTACCCCAACTAGGGTTTACAACACAAAAAAATTATAAAACATGGTTTTAAATACAAGTAAAACAACAAAAATATCATGGGTTTGAAATAAATAAACACAATACCCAACACTCACCCAACATAACATGGTCTAGAAAACTCTCTAAACCTTGCAGTAGCCATGGCTGGGTTCGAGCCGCCAAAGGTACTCATGCCCTTGGCGTTGACCCATCGAGTTCACCGGTTGGTGACTCCGGCTACCGATGAATATCCGATCGAGGGCTCTACACTCCCACAGGCGGCCCTCGTAGTGATCGGCCGGTCGACACGCCACCTCAAAAGGGTGGCCGTGAAGACCGCCCTCTGCGATAGGGATATCACCAAAACAATCACCACAATAAAATACAACTCCACTCGGAGTACAATATCCATCCATGATCATAAATCAAGAATACCTCGGCCATTTGCACGAGGACAAGATAAACTACATAAGCAAAGCCCAAACTTTTTAACACAAAATAATTTGCAAGTCCCAACACAAGCAACAACATGGAAATCCTTTTTCCTTTCAACAATCAAAAATTTGCTTCAAGCCTAGGATTTCACCAAATCAAAGATTTTTCATAACAAAACTCAAGTTTCAAACAAAATAATGATTTCACAAACTCATGGATACATATATCAATCACAATTTCCACGATAACAAAACAAAAAGCCAAAAGAGACATCCAAGATTTGCCTCAACAATAATTATCATTCACCAAATTACCAAACAAGTATAAATCAATAAAAACTTACTTAAAACATGAAATGCATATATATATATATATATATATATATAGCTATTAGCATTCTTCTAATAAAAGCTATGCTAAATAATTCCACTCACGGGATCGGCAATTTATCTTCCTCATAAGCTACTCCTCGGCTAAGTCTTTGCCTCGAGCCAAGACTTCTTCTCCTTGCCAAAAGCATAACAAAAACACCACAAAAAAATTAGCAAAAAAAACAAACAAACAAGAAAAAAAACCCTAAGTTTTTCTAACAAACCACCCTAATTCGATCCTAAGATTAGCTCAAAAACTAGGTTTAAAGGTTCCCAATGAGTTCCTAGGGGTTTTTAGCTTCAATCTAATCCAAAGAAATCAAAAGAAACAACTAAAGATTGCGGTGCTACGGTAACCTCGGAAATGCTACGAGTAAAAACCGAGCCCTATACTATGGTTTTCTCCCAATTTACAACTCTAAATCACAAATTTTTCTTCTACAACATTCTCACACAAGATCAACAATTCAATGGCTTCAATTTAAACCTATAAACATGCAAATCCATGGAGAAATTCTAGGTTTTTGAAAAAAAACTAAAAACAAAGGAAAATACAAGAATAAATACGGTATAAAACCATAAATCTATGCTTACCAAGCTCAATGGTGAAGGAGGAAGAGATAGGATGCTTGGTTCGCGGAAAACTTCGCGGAAAAATAAGAAAATGGGAAGGTTCGGCCAAGACAAGGAAAAGAAGAAGAGAAGAAGAAAAGAAGAAGAAGAAATGTTTTAAGGGAAAATTTTTCGAGTCTGCTACGATGTGCAGGGCTACTACGATGCAGGGCCTCTATCAAACCCAGAGCTTCTACGAGGAACAAGTCAGCTCTGAGAACCGATTTGCTACTGAGGATCGAGTACTTTCTGATGTGAGCTGAAAAATCTATAGAAATGAGGTATAGTAATCTACGATGTAAACCCTGGGTATAACAGTTAACATCTTGAATTCAGTATTTTTTTGTATGTAAAATTGTGACCACATGTTAAATAGTACTATTTGGATAACTTATTCAAAGATCTCTAAAAAAAATTGACTATGTCTGGCGGGATATCTTTTAAATGTAAAATAAAAATAAAAATAAATAAATAAATAAATATAAATATAAATAAAAAGTTGGGACCACTTGCTAAATAGCACTCTGCTATTTGGACCAGTTTGAGTTAGCTGATGCATTTTTCAGGGGCATTTAAGAGTTTTAATTCGGTTTTTTTAATCCAAAAAAAAATGTTTCTAAAATTTATTTTAAATATTTGAAAATTGTTTAAATATTACCATGTATTTTAAAAAACCCCATATATTTCAATAAAAAAATATTATAAAAAACATTATAAAAATATTATGTTTATAAAATATAATAAATATTATGGAAAATCACACTATATATATTAGAATACATTACTTCATTAAAGATCGGTTTAGTAGATATAATAAAAATGATTGGATAGGATAAACTATCATCCCTTACTCTTAATAAAAATATTACAGAAACATTATAAAAATATTAAATTTAAAAATAAAATATATATTAAGGAAGATCACACTACATACATTAGGATACATAACTTCATTAAAGATCTATTTAGTGGCATTGATAAACTATCATGTCTTACTCTTATCTTTTCTTTAACGAGACAAAAGAAATAATAGCCTTATTCAATTGATTCATTTAATTATATCCACCACTTACCAACGGAGGATAAGGATTGAAATTGATATGATACAATAAAAAGTAATTTAATTTTTTTACTCTTTTATATGGTTTCTCTTCTTTATCTAATTTCTTTATCTAGTGTTTCATTGCACCCCTCCTTGCAATTGTTACACCCGAGTCTTAAGGCGATAAGACTGTTAACAACAAGATAGATCCAAAAAAAGTCTATTTTTATTAAAAAAAAAATGACTATGTCATTAAAGATAATCTTATCCATTTATGTATAATTCATGTCACTGTCAATATTTTGTCTACTTCACAAGTAAAATAAAATAATAAAATGTTATTCAATGCTTTATTTGGTGTGCATTAAATATATTTTAGGGCACAAGTTTATCGTATATATATATATATAATTTTTTACTCTTATCCAATCCTCATATTCTATCCATTTTTATCTTGACTATAATACCAATGCTGATTATACATAATTTGTATGATCATATGAGGTGAGTAAGATATAATAATGCTATTATTGAAGATTAAAATATCCATATTTATCCAACTTGTGTGCATTTATTGAATTCTATGTAATCAATTATTATCTCTTCATAGATAAAATTTAATGAAAGTAGAGATAGATTTAACATGTTTAAAATACTATAAAAAGTTAAAAATGAAACAAACCATGACAAACAAGTTACTTGTGTGTGTGTGTGTGTGTGTGTGTGTGTGTGTGTGTTGTTTTTGGAAAACCAAAAAAACTATACATTCAAAAATATAATTTATCTCCCCACATAAAAATGTTATACTCTCATCAAAAACTTTATAGCAATTTTTCTTCAATCATAGCTACATGCCAATTTTCTTAAACCACATTTTTTTCATTGTGAATAATTTTAATTTCTAATATTAAATAAAATTTAAATATCTGATAATAATAATAATTATTATTATGGCTAATGGGAAAAAGTCCTAATCCTCTCTTGGCCGTCTTTTTGTGACACAATACCAAACATAGGTCCCACTAAAAACAAAAAGACAAAAAAATTGAGAGTTTTTAGGGGCTTAAAAGATAGTGAAGGTAACACTCCCTATAAAAGCTTAAATTAAAGCTTTGAGTGTCAACTTCCACCTATTCTTTTTCATAACAGGCTCAAAAAGTTTTGATAGCAACCTCATTCATCTCCCTTTCAACTTCCAATAAATTTATTTATTTATTTATTTTTTTCTTGAAAAAAATGAATGAATAAAAGAAATAGATAAATAAATAAATGTAGTACCCCTATCTCTTTATGCTTAAAGCATTGCTTTTTGTACCAACTTCATTGTTCATTGTTTGCTTATAATCATTAACCTCAATTATCTCTTCAAAATTATGAAACATAAAAATCAAGAAAATTTTGAAATAAGTTGTCATTTCTTTGTAGAGTCCACACTACAATGAGTTTTCTTTTCTTTTCTTTCTTTTTTTTTACATAGTTTTTAAATAAAAAATAAATTCGAAAAATCATCTATTGAATTTTTCATCTAAAAATTAATTTAGAACCCTGTCTCCTAAAACATTTATGGCTCAAAAACCAAAACAAAAACAAAATCACTCCTCCCTGAAAATTCACTGTCTGCTCATGACTGAATTATAAAAATTAATAATTAACTAAATAATTATGTTAAATATATAAAATTATAAATTATAAATCATAAATTAAAATGTTAATAAAAATGAACGTGTGAGTTTTTCAAGAGTCACCATTGATCAATCCACCACATCACAAATGTAAACACACACACATACATATTAAAATAATATTTAGAGTTGATAAATCGTTGTCACATAAGTTAATATTACTTTTTTTAAACTTAAGAAATATAAGTATGGCTGTCATTAATCAACTTACTCTTATCATCAAAAGTAGGGCCCACACAAATATAACAAGTGGACACAGCATCTCCTCTCTTTATTAGCCAAGTGGCAGATAAGTGATAGCTAATTGTGGAATTTTGCTGTTCACTCCTTAACAGCATGGATCCCATTAAGTTCATAACAGCCGTTCATTTGTTCATTCAGCTGATTAGATGAGTAATGAATGGCCAGGATTTCAGTAATAGAAGTTGTGTGTTTTGAACAACACAGCAAATACTAAGATTCTTGGCGCCAACAACCATAGAATTAGAAACTGTGGCAAATTTTTATTTTTATTTAACTAATTCAAAAAAAAAAAAAAAAAACATTGAAATCATCATTAAAGTGTTTTTAACTTTTTTTAAACACTTCTTAGAAATTAGCTAATTATTTATTTCATTCATGAAATATTGTTTATATATATATACAACTCTCATTATAAATTATTTAATTGTTTTTAATTTAATATTAATCAACTAAAAATTTTATTAAAAGATGTTTTTAAATTTTTAAAATTAAAAATAAAAGAAGCCATATATATCAACTTAAAGCATAAAGTTGCGTCCCATCAAAAGATTTCCTTCAGCAACTTTTAAACTATTTAGATTTTTAGAGTCAAACAAAATTAGCATAATAAGGTCTAATAATTTTGAATTAAACGTGAATAAATTATAAATTTATTGAATTTAAAAAAACCATAGTACAAAATAAGGTCTAATAATTTGACATTATGTTGTTTAAAAATAATAATATTTTGAAAATTAAATAGATGCGAAACAAATCATGAGTGCTGCCACACTATAACTCTCTGTGAGTTTGGTTTATAATACTTTTCTATTCTTAAGTTTGAAATACATCAACGATTAGTCAGTAGATAGCTAATTATGAGAGTGGACTTATGCATGAATGAATTGTCGTTATATGTGTCACTGAGCAAATAGGTATGTACTGATAGACTATCGTTGGCTTAGAAATTTAAGACACAAAATTCCTGAAACATCATAGAAACAGAGTTAAAAATAAATTGAAAAAGTGAAATAATAGTATGAAATTTAATCATGATGATTAGCAGTGTATAGCGACATGTCAAAGCGTCTAACGTTGAAGTGAAGTCTGATGAAAGAAGATAGCACTGGACTAAGACTGGACTGGAGTAGAATCCATGTACACATAAAGTCAATTATATATGTGCTTGTTATACTGGTCAAAATAAATAAATAAATAAATACATAATTAAAGATATTCTTAAGATTTAGAGAAAAAAAAAATATTATTTCTTAATTATTAAATTTGACTATGAAAAGTGAGACAATCTTCAAAGCTTTACTATTTTTATTCCATCAGAATATTAATTAATAAATAAAAAGGCAATCCATGGACTCTATCTCCTCCAAAAGATCTTTATACCCACTTCCAACCTCTATTATAATAACCTTTGCAATATATATACATACATACTCTTTCCAAATTTATATCGTTTTATATCTTTATATATATATATATATATAATAAAAATAAATGTCATTTTATTATTATGTTACTGCGACACTAAAACGCGACGTCCGGCGATGCGACGCCCGGGTAGCCAGTGCGCGGGCATGCCTCGCCGGAGATGCAGTGCGGGCGCTCGATGACGCGGTGCCGTCTTGCACGGAAGGCCGGGCGCGCACGCGCAAACGACTCGCTGCACGTCGTCTCCGCACGCTACTCTCCGATCGCTTCTCATCGGCGTTGCTTCGTGACGCGCTGGCGCGAGCGCGCAGCGCCGCTACCGCAGCGCTTGCAGTTCAAGGCTCTGGGCTCTGCTTTGGGGTGGCGCTTGATCGGTTATCGTCGGCGCACCCGCCTCCACGGCAGGAGCCGCCGGTGTCGAGCTCGTTGATGGCGGCTATCAAGAGGTCGCAGGCGAGACCAGAGACGTAATCCGGATACGTTCATCTGTATAATGGAGCGGCGGCGGCGGCGGCGGCAGACGACGGCGGCGGCGGTGAAGGTGAAAGGTGGAGGACTCCAGCAGATGGTGATGGCGATTCTCGACAGTGATCCGGTGGTGAGTCGGGTGTTCCGGCGAGGCTGGATTCCGGAGCTATGATATCGAGCTCAGCTGTGCTTCGGCCACCGTCTCGATCCTTCGATTCCCTCGCTCTGCTCGATGCCAGCAATACGTAATAACTG
>NC_052479.1:1390001-1457633 GCF_009730915.1 Dioscorea cayenensis subsp. rotundata
GTTGATTGAAGACTTTGGAGCTGAAGAAATGTAATGAAAGATGATGAATAGTATGTGAATGTTTGAATGTATGTTTGCAGGTTTTATGTTTGTAGATTTTATATTTGGTTCATTTAGTTTGTGTGTGTGAAATAATGGAGGGCTAGGATTGCTTTAGATTAGATTGTGTTTCAAGTTCGAGGCATGGAGAGCTTTTGCTGGAATGTTAAGTCAAGGACTATGTTTGTAATTTCCAATATGTTGTAGTATGTTATAATGTTTGGCTGGTGAATGAAAGAGATGAGAGTGTTTTTGAGCTGTGAACTTTCTTGTCTTTGAGTGAAGAGAAACTTGTGAGCTTTGGGATTCTGGTTGTTCCTCCACTGTTCATCTTCTTCTTAGTTCATTAACAGTGGTATCAGAGCTGGTTAGAGAGCTTAAGAGAAAGTTTAAGAGAGTGTTAGGAGTGTGTTTTGAGGAGTTCTCTTTGTTTTGTGTGTTGTGTGTGAGATCTTTGTTTGAGAAGAAGAAGATTATATGGCTTCAAGCTCTACACCGACTCCTGACATGATACAAACTTCAGTGCCTTTTTTCAAGGGAGAAAACTATGATAGATGGAGTGTGAAGATGTCAACTCTCTTCGAATCTCAGAATTTGTGGAGTATTGTTGAAGAAGGTGTTCCTAAAGAAGGTACAGATGCTGAGAAGATGGAGAAGAAGGAGAAGGATGCCAAAGCTTTGTATTTGATTCATCAAGCTGTGGATGAGTCTATCTTTGACAGGATTGTTAGATTCACTACTGCTAAAGAAGCTTGGGAGCACATTCAACAAGAATTTATGGGTTCAACTAAGATGATGTCAGTTAGAAGGCAGACATTGAGGCAAAAGTTTGAGGTGCTACAGATGAAGGAAGAAGAAACTGTGCAACAGTATATTACACGAGTTCTGGCTATTGTTAATCAAATCAAAGGCCTTGGTTTTGAGCTCACTGATGAAGAGGTTGTGTCTAAAGTTATGAGAAGCATGACAGAAAGATTTAATCATGTGATTACTTCTATTGAAGAGGCAAGGGATGTATCAAAATTATCTTTGAATGAATTGAGTGGAAGTCTACAAGCTCATGAAGCTAGATTCAGCAGATTCAGTGATAAATCTGAAGACAAGGCTTTTATATGAATGGAGAGTCATCTGGTGGTGAAGCTAGCTTTAGAGGAAGGAGTTTCTTCGGAGGTAGAGGAAGAAATTTCAGGAGGAAGAGGAAGAAGTGTTGGAGTGACCAGGGTAATTTTTCGAAAACTCGCAGACAATTTACTCCAAGACAACAACAATTTGGAAGAGGTCAAAGGCAGTTTATGAGGCCACCTTATGATCCAAAGAGATCTGGTAGAGGAAATTTTCGAGAATATACTAGTGTTTCAATTGTGGAAAATTTGGTCACATGAGAGTCTCACTTCTTGAGTCTCAATATAAAAATCAAAGGCAGTCAAGGCAGGAGGTTCCGGTTCTAGTTCTAATATGAATAAAAGCTTCAAGTGAATTTGGCAATCTGTTTATGGTGCATGATGATACTGAAGCACTTAATAATTCTGTTTGGCTTTTGGACAGTGGTAGTTCACATCACATGACAGGTAGAAGAAATTTGTTTGAAGAATTTGATGAGTCTCTCAAGCATGTTGTCAAGCTAGGAAATGATCACGAGGTAGATGTGTCTGGCAAAGGTGCAGTGGCGATGCAGTTCAAGGTGAAAGCAACTAAGTTGATCCATGATGTATATTATGTGCCAAAGCTTGCTCATAATTTATTGAGCATTAGTCGAGTTAAGCTGATAATGGTTATGAAGTTCATTTCAAAGAGAAGGAGTGCAACATAGTGAATTCTGCAGCGAGTGTTAAAGTGATGACTGTGAAGAAAAAAATGGCGATAATTTGTATCCAATTGAGTTTTCTTGATTGATGTTGCAAATGTGGTGATGAAAGGGAAGATGATTTATCTTTGCTATGGCATCAGAGGTTTGGTCACTTGAATTTTCAGGGTTTAAAATTACTTAAGCAGCAGGAGATGGTTATTGGTTTGCCTAGTATGGAGAAATTCAAAAATTGTGAAGCTTGTGTGTATGGTAAGATGACTAGGAAACCATTTCTTTCTGGAGGAAAATCTTGGAGACAAAACAGTTATTACATCTTGTCCATCTTGATGTGTGTGAGCCAATGCAAATTGAGTCCTGGGAGGAAAGTAGATACTTTTTGGTGTTTGTTGATGATTATTCAAAGGATGGTATGGGCTTATGTTTTAAAACACAAGCATGAAGTGTTTCTTCATTTGAAAGAATTTTTGGCTCTAATGGAGAGACAATCTGGTAATAAATTGAAGATCCTCAGGACTGATCGAGGAGGGGAATTTCTATCGAGAGAATTTATTATGTTTTGCAGAAATTTTGGCATTAAACATGAGCTCACAGCACCCTATTCTCCACAGCAAAATGGGATTGCTGAGAGGAAGAATAGAACCTTAATTGAGAAGGCAAGAAGCATGATGAAAGCCAAGCAAATGCCTTTGAAATTCTGGGCAGAAGCAGTGATGACAGCTGCATATTTGTCCAATATTTCTCCAACACATGCTGTACATGGAAAGACTCCTCATGAAGTTTGGTTTGGAATTAAACCAAAGGTAAGTCATTTGAAAACATTTGGTTGTGTGGCTTTTACACATATGATGCCTCAAAAATTGCAGAAGCTTGATGAGAGGGCTCAAAGAGGAGTTTTTGTTGGGTATTGTTTGAATGCAAAGGCTTACAGAATATACATTCCAAATACTTGGAAAAATGATTGTTACGAGGAGATGTGTATTTTGTCTGAAAATGATTCTTTCGGAATTGGGAATTAGATGAGGCTGAATCAAAGAAAATAATTTTTTCAATACGAAATGCAAGGAAGATGCATGATCGCGTTGGGATTTCAGTGAGTGTCGGCCGATTGTTTTGGTTCGCAATATTGTGTCAAGCAATGAAAATATTGCAAGTGTAGCCCATCGGAAGGTCAACAAGCTACTCCAAAATCGAGGCAGTTCAATATTGATGATTCTCCAGGTCAGAGGGTGAGATCTCTTAAAGATATATATGAGATTTGTACATTTTGCATTGCGATGCTGAGATCAATTACTTATGAAGAAGCAACAAATTGCATACAGTGGCAAAAAGGCTATGGAGGTGGAAATGCAAGCTATTCGAGGAAAAATGGGACTTGAAGATTGATGAATTACCACCAGAAAGAAGGTAATTGGTCTAAAATGGGTCTATAAAACCAAAATACAAACGGATGGAGCAATTGACTAATACAAAGGCCGAGTTGGTTGCTAAGGGCTATGTTCAAGAGCATGGAGTGGATTATGAAAAGGTTTTCTCACCTGTGGCAAGACTAGAGACAGTAAGAATTTTTCTAGCAATTGCAGCTTATAAACATTGGCCAGTCTACCAATTAGATGTGAAATCTGCCTTTCTTAATGGAGAAATAGAAGAGGAGGTTTATATGGCACAGCCAAGGGGATTTGAGATTCCAAGCAAAGAGAAGATGGTGTATAAATTAATTAAAGCCTTGTATGAATTGAAACAAGCTCCAAGAGCTTGGTATGAAAAATTGGATTCATGGTTTCAGTCACAGAAATTTCAGAGAAGTCAAATTGAACACACTTTGTATAAAAAGGTTACAGAACATGGAGATCTACTTGTGGTGTGTGTTTATGTGGATGATCTAATATATATGGGGTCTTCATTGAAGGCAGTCAGGAAGTTCAAGCAAGATATGGAGAATGTGTTTGAAATGAATGACTTGGGGCTCATGAATTATTTTTTGGGTTTTGAAATCAAGCAAGATGAAGGTGGAATTCACTTATCTCAAAGAAAGTGTGCAGAAGACTTATTGAAATTGTATAATATGCAGGGTTGTAAACCTGTCTCTACACCAATGAGTCATAGTACAAAGCAACAATTGTTTGAGAAATCAGAGGAAGCAAATGCCACAATTTATAGATGCTTGATTGGAAAGTTGTTGTACTTATCTCGCTCAAGGCCAGATCGATGTTTTGCGATGAGTTTGTTGTCTAGATTCATGTCAAGCCCTACCAAAATTCAATTTACGCAGCAAGGAATATTCTCAGGTATGTTTCTGGAACATTAGATTTTTGGAATATATTATAAGTGGAGATGTTGAGTTTGTGTTAGAGAGATATGCAGACAGTGATTGGTGTGGTGATGTTAGAGACAGAAAAAACACTTCAAGTTATGTGTTCAATTTTGGTTCTGGAGTTGTGTGTTGGGCATCAAAGAAGCAAGATGTTGTTGCATTATCAACTACAGAGGCAGAGTATATCTCTTTATGTGCAGCTTGTTGTCATGCAGTGTGGATGAAAAGGATTCTTTCTGATTTTGGAATTCAATGGGAAAATTCAGTTTCAATGTGGTGTGATAATAAGTCCTGCATTGCTATAGCCAAGAACCCAACACTTCATGGGAGAACCAAGCATGTTGATGTGAAGTTTCACTTCATTAGAGAGCTAGTGAAAGACAAAGTGGTAAGTTTAAATTTCTGCATATCCAATAATCAGCAAGCTAATATTTTCACAAAATGTTTAGATGTTCAACATCATTGCAAATTCAGAGATCTTTTGGGAGTATGCCGCCTTCAATCAAGGGAGAGTTTGTTAGTTGATTGAAGACTTTGGAGCTGAAGAAATGTAATGAAGATGATGAATAGTATGTGAATGTTTGAATGTATGTTTGCAGGTTTTATGTTTGTAGATTTTATGTTTGGTTCATTTAGTTTGTGTGTGTGAAATAATGGAGGGCTAGGATTTCTTTAGATTAGATTGTGTTTCAAGTTCTAGGCATGGAGAGCTTTTGCTAGAATGTTAAGTCAAGGGCTATGTTTGTAATTTTCTATATGTTGTAGTTTGTTATAATGTTTTGGCTGGTGAATGAAAGTGATGAGAGTGTTTTTTGAGCTGTGAACTTTCTTGTCTTTGAGTGAAGAGAAACTTGTGAGCTTTGGGATTCTGGTTGTTCCTCCACTGTTCATCTTCTTCTTAGCCCATTAACACCAAGTTCAATTCTTTATCCAAGTACTTCACCGCATCCGAGAGCCAAGTCCATGCTTCACACACGCCAACATCTCGAAAATAAGCCTAGCATGAATCTCGAGGCAGATTTTGAGAAGTTCGTCGAGCGGTAGCTACTTTGCTTCAAGAAACTTTGTACAAAATATATAAATATATTCTGGTTGACAATCCTCATTCAAACTGCTATAAAAAAAATCCTCATCATTTCATGTGCATCTCTTTCATGGTGGATCCAGGTTTTATTTGATATTTATATCATATAAAGTTTTGCAATCAAGATCCTTGCTTTGAAATCATCTTGACGACACTTAGGTTTATGAAACTAAGTAAACAATGTATTATTCATTTGAAACTTGTGTTATGGACATTTGGTTTGGATTTCCTAAGTTGTGAAATCTTTATGTTGATGGATCATAAATTTAATTTGACTTTTCATAAGTTTTTGTCTTTTATGATTGTGAAACTTTAAACTTATATTTTAGGCATTTGAACTTATCTTGCATATTTGAGCTTGTATCTTGGATTTGATTTAGATTTCAAGTTTCAGTTTTCTATGTTAATAAATCACAAACTTGAAGGCTATGAGTTAATTTGTTGATTCATTTAATACTGGTGTCTTTGTATCTTGGATTTGAAGTTGTGGATTCTTTATGTTGATGAATTGCAAACTAGAATTTTACATGATTTTACTTTTGAAAAAACTCCGGCTTTTGTGCTTGTGAAACTGCCTTCAAGTCTTGATTTATGAAACTCTCTGAGTCTTTAACTTTTGATGTCCAATTGTTATTATTTTCTATTATTATATGTCATTGGTGAGGGCCGAAACACAAACCTTAGCAAAAATCAAACAAGCATCTTACCTTACCCACTACTCTATATTTTACGTATGATTTGTTTTAAATAAATAAATATTGAAGAAATATCATAAATAAAGTTATTTTTTAAAATTCATTTTAAAATAAAAATATAATTCTTAATATGTTTTTGCATTTCATACTTGCGACAATTAATATACACAAAAATATTCTTTATAAATATTCATTTTTATTGCTTTCCCACCATTCAAAATTTCAAATGAGTTTACTTTACATTCATGTTGTTGATATTTTTAATGAATTGAAAAGTTCACATTTAGCTATATTTATTTATATATATCAATTCCCAATAATATACAATTGTCAGCCCAATTGGTTAGGTTCTCTCTTTTGGTAAAGAGCCATGGGATCCAAACCCATGGCATGCATTCTCTTTTTTTAAAAAATAAAAATAAAAATTCCCAACCCGCCAAGTTGGACCCGCCAACCCGGCAGGTTGACAAACTCTATTGACCCACCGGGTCACGGGTTGGGATAAGTCTAACCCGTATCCGGGCTCGCTACAATGCAGCCTGGTTATGGGTTACCGACCCGGTCCACAATGTCACTTGAACTAGCAGATTCCCACATGCCAGACTGGGCCAAAAAACAACATGTGCCCTCCTCTACGCACAAGGGTTATAAAAAAAATCAAGTCCATTATTATGCCTTGAGAATCATCAAAAATCAAAGTCAAGGCAATTCTCTCAAGAGAGAGTTTCATAAGTCAAGACCTGCAAAAGTAAAATCATGTAAAAATCAAGTTTCTGATTCATCAACATAGATAATCCACCACTTCAAATCCAAATCAAATTAACAACTTCAAATGTCCAAAATGCCAGTTTTAAATAAATCAACAAATGAGCTCAATAACTTCAAGGCTAAAACATTAAAGACTTCCCAAGTTGCAAAAAGTTTCACAAGTATGAAAGCCACAACTTATAAAGAGTCAAATCAAGTTTGTGATTTATCAACATAGAAAACCACAACTTCAAATCCAAATCAAATCCAAGATTCAAGATAAGTTCAAATGTCCAAGATATAAGTTTCAAATGAATCAGTAAATGAGCTCAACAACCTCAACGCTAAATGGCTGAAGAGTTCACAAGTTACAAAAAGTTTCACAAGCACAAAATGGAAAAGTTTCTAAATCATGTTTGAGATGCAAAATTTGAAGAAAATCAAAAGTCAACAAAAGTCAAAGCGTGTTTTTCGGTGAAATAGTCGGAAGGAGATGAAATGCTATAATGATTATTTACTTAGGCCTATAAGAATAAGTGGTGTCAAGATGATTTCAAATTCCTTGTACTTTCTATGAATTCATGTTTATTAAAAATGAATGAAATTGATTGTTCCAATTCATTTCTTTGTTCACACTTATTTTTTAATCGAAGGTTCCTGCGACAATATCCAGAGTCATTAACATTAGGGTTTGCCTCTAATAGAAATCATGAACCCATAATCTTAAGTCTAAAAAATTTTAAAATTTGATTTGTGATCCGTTATTTTTAACCGGCTAACTCTAATTAAAGACCAGGTAAAAAGAAAAAAAGAGCCCACAATGTGGTAATTTGTTCATTGTTGGATTTATTTTAATTTTTAATTCTGCTGAGATTTTCTAAAAAAAGTAAAATTAATGTATTTGCCTAGTCTAAAATTAAAAAAATATAAATATTTGGGTAGAGCTGAAAAGCCAATTTTGAAGCAACCCTTCAAATTTAAATTTTATTTAAATTAAGATTGATTTTTATATATGCATATATATACTAGCATTGGAGGGTCTGCTCCCCCATTCTTATGAATACCCTTATCTGAAGATCTAAATTGTAATTACCACCACAGTCTTCAAGCATCAAGATTAATCTACTGTGATCTTCAAAAGTGATATTGGACATTTAATAGGTTGTGTACCACCGTAATGATAAGTATGTGTTTTTTTTAATAAATATATGTATTTTTTTTTGCTTCCACATATTATTTATATAATAAAAATCATCTAAGCGTGATGGAGGCTTGGTTAATTTTACAAACATAATAATAATAAAATCGGGAATTTATAATAAATTCCTTCATTACATTCTAAAACACACAACCATACATTTCCAAGCATGAGATTTTGACTTGCCTGTGATGAGAAACAAAAAATGGAATTTGGAAATCCATTAATACATTGTTCGTTAAACTTAGAATCTCAAAATCTCCGAGTTTTAAATACCTCCAACCAAACACATCTTACACTTCTGGGACCCGATATCGAATTAGTGGATCCTTTTCGGTAAACCTCTCATGATAAACTTTCCAAGCATAATCCACCATGAGAAATGGAGTGAACCTCTTCCATCCATCATCATCATCTTCCTCTTCACCACCATTGTTGTTGTCATCCTTAATTTTTAATGGTAACAAAGGAGAGATGGTGCTCTCTAATGGAAGTGTCACCATGAATGTAAGGGAGATGAAGCTTTGATCTCCATTATAATCATGATTTGAAGAACTTGATTGAAATGGTATGCCTCTCACCTTCTTGAATCTCCCATTGCTCCATACCTGTATTTCAATATTATTTCAACATATGCATTAACAAATTAATAGAATTTCTACTCAATTTTTTTAATCTAGCATTCATTAATTTGTAAATTATTTTGAGTGTTTCTTAATTTTATCCTATCAACAACCTAAAATCTTTATTATATATAATTAATGGTAGTTCAAGTAAATTGTAGAGGGAAGATCGAGCTTTATCGGTAAAATTTTTAATTTTTATGAACACAAAATTACATGTAATTCTTATTATTAAAATTATAGTTTTATTTATTTTATAAAAATATATTTACAGTATATTTAATAAAAACTATATTTACATATATAAAATTACATAAATTAAATAAATTCTTGTGAAGGTCTGTATGTGTATATATGTATATAGTACATTAATTGCGGACATGAACTTACTGTTAATGTCAAATTGATAAAAATAAAAAAAAGAGAAGATGAAAAATGAAGTGATGTTTTCAGACTTCCCCCACATCGGTCACTCATTTCCTAACCAAACACACCCTTAGTGTAAAGAAAAAATGTAATAGGGTCTCCATCAACATCTAAATTATTATATTAGATGAAAAATGAGGTAAGAGAATGTTAGATTAATTTTATTAATTTTTTTTAAAATAATGTGAGTAGAAATTGATTTGGACAATTATAATTTAATGAGTTATTATATTTCTAATGATAGGACGATTGTGATTAAAATACTACTTATCCTATTTTACATGGTACATCACACTTAAGCATTATTGGTAAGCATAGTATCCACTTTTCATCACATTTTTGAATAATAGACGGCAAACGTCTTTTTATATGAATATAAAAAATACCAAACAGTACTGAAACCCGGATGTAAACCACTTTTCATCACACTTATTCTTAAAAAAAAACATAATATTGCAAATATGCATTTTTGAAAATGTGTTTCTATATATATATATATGTAAATAAAAAAAAACAATGAATATTAAACGAGTTGACTCACCTGAGCTATGTCACCAAGGGTGACGAGTAACGAGTCGGCTCGGGAAGGAATGGAAACCAACTCGCCCGAGTCTCCAACAACCCAACTCGTCCTTCCTCTTCCTCTCATCTCATACTGCATGCACATCACGTATGGATAACACTTAACATTTCTCCTCCTCTCCATCTCCATTTGGACCATCTCCATCTCCAACTCATCCTTCTTCTCCTTGGGTTTGGATATCCATATCAAAAACCTCGGAGTTGGAGCTCCCTCATGATCTAACATTCCATCAAACAACATCTCCAAAACCTCCATTGCCACCCTCTGCAAACACTGAGTGAACTCATGCAGTGATGGGAGAGTGTTTGGATCAATAGATGTGGGTTCAAGGACTAGTAGTGATTTAGCTTCATCATTTTCATCGTCCTCGTCTTCGTCTTTGTCTTTGTTAAAGCAGAGAGAGGAGAAGTTTTTGGAAGGGAGAAGGGATTTAGATTCAAGAAGAGAAGAAGGTGGTAAATGAGAAGGGATGTGGATGTGGAGATCCTTGAGATGGAAGAAGGGATGGCGAGTTACAGTGGATAAAAGGGATAGTTTGGTTTTATGGTTAGGAAGGAGGAATGAGATGGTGGGAGATGGAGAGGAGAGGATTGGTTTGAGAGGAGGGATGAGGATTTGGTTGAGGATGAAGGAGAGTTGGGTGGATGTAGAGAAGGAGTCATGGTGGTCATGGTGGTTTGATGGAGTTGGTGGTGGTGCTTGGAGGTTTACATGGTCATTGGATTCATGTTTGCTTGTGGTTGAGTTGGTGGCCATGTATATCCAAAGAGAAAGGATGATATTGAATGAGAAATAAGTGGGCAAGAAGAAGAAGAAGAAGATAATGTTGATGATGATGAGGTTATGATTAATTATTGAGTTATCAATGTATGAAAAGGATTAATTAGTTGAAGTTTGATATGAGAGACCAAACACTTTGTATCTGACACTGTACAAAGACCACCAAATTTTGATGCCATTATCAAAGACAGGAGGGCCATGCCATTGTGTTTTTCTTGCTCATATTCAACACAGGAATCTTTCTTTATTTCTTTTGATTTAATAATTCCCAACTATATATATATAGAAAAAGTAGTGTTTATATATATATATATATATATAACAAAATGGTACTTGGGAGGTTGGTGAGTTGTATTGAATTAGTGAGAAATGGATGATGATAGATGAGTTTTTGGCATGATTTGTGGAGCTGGCTTCCGGTGATTGCTGCTGTTTTGTGTTGTTTGACTTTATGATGTGGAAAAGTGGCGCTAATGCAACAGTTTTTCCTCAAAAGAGAAGCGTGCAAGCAGAGACAATGTCTCTTGTTGTATACTTGTGTTCTGTTTTCTTTAATTGAGTAATCAAATCAATCTCTTATTTAATTGCTTTTATTATTATCTTTTGATTTTATATATTAAACCAGTAAAGATTTATAGAGCTGAAGAAAAAAAAAACATATCCATTTATACACAAAAAGGTATTGTGTTCATTCATGCATAACTGCAAAAACAGAAAACAAACAAACACAAAGACATGATTCAAAAGTTTTCATGAATTTCCATTTCTTTTGAATACATCAACAGACTGGTAGCAATCAAGAGATAATGTACAATAATTTCTACAAATAGTACAGACTCTTATTTCTGAAACAGCGAGGCGAGTTCGCCCTTCTCGGCCATTGAGGAAATGATATCACACCCACCAACAAATTCACCTTTCACAAAAACTTGAGGGAAGGTTGGCCAATTGCTGTAAGTTTTGAGTGTCTCCCTTAATCCATAATTGTGTTCCTCATCAAGCACATCAACAGACTCGAAATCGACACCATGGGACTGTAGTATTCCGACCACCCTTTGTGAGAAGCCACACTGGGGGGCATACCTTGATCCTTTGATAAATGCAACTACCTGTTTCTCCTTCACCAGCCGATCGATGAGCTCCTCTAATGGAACAGTTAATTGAACATGCCGGCCGGGCATCAGCTGTATATCTGGCTTTTGCATTGGACGCCGAACAAATGTTTGGTTTCCGGTTTCATTCCCTGGCGGGATCTTACCGGTCACAGCTATGTGCTCTTCCATCCATGATTTCCAGGCATTAGTTAAAGTTTCCCTATCTGCTGAAGCCTCCTCAACCAGTCCCACCTACAAGGATAGCAGGCAAGAATCTAAGTGTACCACTACACTAGTAAGAAAAAAAATTTGAAAAACAGTCGAGGTAAATCAATTGCCTGTTTTAAATGTCATAAGGTGTAACCACTCTATATATGGAAAAGTTAAAATATAGGTTTGTGTCTGTATGCACTAATGCCTCTTTCTTGACTTTCTTCTTTATGACTTTATCAGTTTGATTAATATAATTGATCAATTTTCAACTTGGCATTGTGTTAAAAAAGGGCTAATTGGGTCACAGTGCTAGCAAGTTGAAAAGTGCAACCAGTTATACATAACTTCTACTCTCAGGGTCACAATACATCATGACATGAAGTAGAGAACAACATAGCAAATATCATGTGTAAATGAAAGTAACAAACTTCTTGGAACTTTTAACGTGGTGGAGGAGCAGAAAACGTCCTTGACATCCTCCCCGACTATAAAATGCTAATTTGAATTGTTCGATAAATTAAAGAATGAGGCAATGAAAACCATAAAACACATTTACAAGCTAGCTCCGTATTTATAATCCAAGGTAAAAATAGAATGATACCTGGCACAGAACTTTTCACATTCTCATACAAACATTACTAAAATAAAATTGGTGAACTTTGTCAATAAGAACAGAGGCATATTAAGCTAGAACCACAATCCTTTCCTTTTAGAAAAGGTATACACAAATAGGTATTGATTCCTCTCCCATATCACATGAACATTATAAAAAATGCACAAATCTATAGTGAATATGTTATATGTTAATTCTTGACAAAATACACCAATTAAAAAAATTTGATTTGAGAAGCTTTATTCAATGAAAATAGAAAATTCATACAAATGCCCTTTAATTTCCACAATTTGCTCAATCTCATCAACTATAGCAGACATTCATTTTTGAGAATTGTGATCAGATTCAAGCTTACTAATTTCATCATCATCATCTTCATTTTTCCCAACAATGAATCTCATCTTATGCAACGAATCCTAGCAAATTCCTTGATCTATAGTTTTTTCAATTAATACTTTCAAGACAAAACAGCTCTTTTTAGGTTTAAAAGATCAAACATACAGATGAAAAAATCCGCAGAAAAAAAAGTACTCAATGAAGACGATGATTGAGAGCAATAAGAACAAAAGAGGTTACCTTGATTGAGGAGCAGAGGTCGGGAACGGATTTGCAATGCGAGGCAATGCTAGCGGCGATGTTGCGAGTGACTCCAATGAACTGGAGATCCCCATTCTTATCGTAGACGCCGTAAATGCCAGGGGAGGAGGGGATGATGCTCTCCAGCCCATCGGAACCCGTCGGGATGGAGACAAGCTCGGTCTCAGAGAGCTTACCGATCGCTGAGACTACGAGGAGCGCTCTCTTGCGGAGATTGAAAGAGGTCGGTGGACGGCGGGAGATGAGAGAGGGAGGAGAGGAGAAGGAAGAGGAGAAGAGAGGGAAGGATAGGGTGGTAGACAGGAGCTTCGATGAGGATTTGGGAAAAGGGAAGGGAGAGAAGGCGGGAGAGTGCGAGAGCTTCATCACCGCCGCCATGATCGAAGGTCTGAGAGACCGAGAGAGCTTGCGTACTCCAAGGCAAGGATTAGATGGCGCACAACCAGGATAATTGAGATTGGGTTTTTATTTTCTTTATTTATTTATTAGAAAGATTTCCGAGTTAGTGGAAGAATGGTAACTATTATAAAATAACTCAATGGTTGATATAAAAATATAAAAAAGAAAAAAATAATAATAAGGTTTTCATTTTTTTTTTTCTGATAGTATTTTTTTTGTATTGTTCATACACTATATATATAGGTTTAATACCATTTATATGTGTTGTGGGTCATATATATATATATATGAGAAACAGTAAATTCGTAAAACATTGAAGTCTGCATGAACTTTGGTTATTTTATTTTTTTGCTAAATATCATAATTATCTACTTCTTTTGATTAAAATTACTTATTACTTCACCCTTGTTATTTTATTTATTATTTTTTTAAATTTCTTATTTATTATTTTTATTGGGCAGAACTTCTATAAAAAAAACCATGAATTTGAAGAAGTATTCTCCGGCTCACGATAATCTTGTTGCCATGATGACGAGTAACATTCAAGTATTATACAACAATCTTTGTAAAAGAGACAGACTAACATTCAAGTATTATACAACAATCTTTGTAAAACAGACAGACTAACATTCAAAAATTATACAACAAGACTTCAAAAGCAAGGCTTCAGCCTTCAAGCACACTAACTGTGAGATGTGGAGCAACAGCATGAACAATCCTTCTTTTTCTCGCTGGTGATGGAGTTAGCTGAGTCTTGGTCTTGGTCAGCAACTAGAGAAGTCGGGTTCGGAGATTCATAGGCCGACACATGAACACCAAGAGCTGCCCGGCCAGAGGGATCAAGATTGTCCGACCATTTCGGGTCCCATTTTGCTGCCCTCGGTGTGCTGCACGCCACACTTGGACCTCCTGGCACTGTCAATATTGCAGAATGCTGCAGCACCAAATTAATGTTCAGATTACCATAATTTAAACCAATCATACTGGCTTTAATACTTCTTGCATCACCAAATCAACGTTGAAATTACAAATTTTAAACTAGTCGTATCAGCTTTAGTATTTGTTCAGCACCAAAACAATGTTTACATCACAATAATTTGAACTAGTTATGCATTAACCAATAAGATATATATACTACCTGAGGGAAGAACCTCTCAAAAACCATTCTGTAGTAGTAAGCTTCTTTGGTGGTAGGTGTGTTGTGTGGGTAGATGCTAGAAACATTCTTCATCATTGTAGCAGTTACCTGAAGTGAATTTGTGTGTGTATATATATACGTGCATAAGTCTTAAATTATTCTGAAGAGCAAGAGTAAATACTAGACATAGTACATGTTTTGCTGCATGATCTTGGAGACCATGAATCCAACTGTAACCAACACCATCACTGAATTGTTCCTTTTGTCTGTAAAGAATGTGCTGCAGAAACAAATCAGGAATGCGTATTAGTTTATGTCATTCAAAGAGGCAAGAAATGGAAGATTAATCGTTTATTGCTACAAACCTCAGGTAAATAAGGGTTCTCCTCATCGTCAAAAGCTGATCTTAAGACCCATTTTTCTATGCGGCCGAGATCACATTTAATCTATTTGAGTTGAATCATCCATTACATGGTTTACAGAATGAAAAAAAAATGGAGAAAATAGTAAACGATAATTGATGCAATATTCTCACCATCTTCGCTTCGGGGTCAATGTTCATTGCTACATTGAGGAACGCTTTGTCTAAAAAAGGCACACGAACTTCCAACCCCCAAGCGGCAGTGGCCTTGTTTGCTCTTAAACAATCATATTGATGAAGTGCCTTTATCTGCAGATTAAACAGTCGAAGTGAATTAGTATGATAAGTCAGTATAATAATCAATTAATAACTGAATTCATGTATGCATGCTTTGTCACAAAGTTCTCGCTGAAACTCTTCTTTGTTAGGAGCTCTGTGGAAATACAGATACCCGCCAAAAATCTCATCGGAACCTTCACCGGAGAGGACCATCTTCACCCCTAATGACTTGATTTTCCTAGACATGAGGAACATTGGAATGCTTGCTCTGATTGTTGTAACATCATATGTTTCGATGTGGTAGATTACATCCTCAAGCGCATCAATACCGTCCTATCAGTGGTGAAAAACCTCAGTAAAAAACATGAGAATCTTGCAATAAAACACTGATTTCTTGTCTCAATTCACCTGGACAGTGAAGTGGAAGTCATGATGGACAGTTCCAAGATAAGTGGCAACCTCCTCAGCAGCCTTCAAATCAGGGGAATCCTGGAAAAGAAGATGAATCAGTTGATGAGCAAAACAATGTGAATCATTGACTCAAAGAGCTAAATGTAAACCTCAAAGCCAACAGAAAAGGAATGGAGTTCAGTTCCCCGTAGCTTTCCAGCTTTAGGTTCTGAGAGGTGACGTGCAGTTACTGCAGCAACAAGCGATGAATCCAGACCACCCGATAGGAGAACTCCAAATCGCACATCGGTCATGAGCCTCTTAATCACAGCCTAATAAGATTAACAAAACCACGAAAGAAAGTTAATTCTGGTACAAATTCAAGCTCCAGTTTAAAGATTTAGTGCATCAAACTTACATTTTCAAAAGCCTTTCTCAAGACAATAGGATCAAATGGAACAGAAGGTATGAACCCTGAATACCAAGGCGGGCTGTACCATCTCTTAAAATTATTTTCTCTGCTGGAGTATAATGCACCAGGAGGAAAAGCCTTAAAATTTGCACACTGATCATTCAATCCTTTAATTTCAGATGAAAACCAAACAGAGCCTGGAGAACAAAAGAAGCGTGTATTCATACATGCACGAGCCTCAGTGAATTCAAAAGCATGCAGAACAATGTTTGAGAAATAGAAGAGGGATTAAGTCAGAACCATCACGTCCCCATCCTATGTAGAGGGGAGTGACACCAATTGCATCTCTAGCAGCAATGTAACTATTGTCTCTAGTGTCCAGAAGTACAAAAGAGAAGACCCCATCCAACATGTTCACAAAGTTTTCTCCGTATTCTTCGTACTGTCAACAAGATGTATAGAAAAAATCAAAATATAAAAATCAGTAGTTTTTTTTTCTTGATTGAAAATTTGAAAGCATGATGATATCACTAACCAGATGGACAATTACTTCACAGTCACTTCCAGTTCGGAAGTTGTGAGTAGGTAATCCTTTCTTTAGTTCTTCATGATTGTAGATCTCTCCATTCACCTATTTCAAACATGAAATTCATTCAAATTTTCAATTAAAAAAACAGTAAAACTATAATGCGTGGCTATTAATTTTTTTCAGAAAATAAGATATTTATTTGTTTTAAAAAATTAAAAAGAAAAAAACGTCTACTTTGTCCACAGAAAAAAAAAACTATTTATTTGTTTAAAAAAATTAAAGAAAGGTGGCCATCAGTATTGGTTATATTTCCAAAGATTATTACGTATGTTCTAAAAATTAAATTTTGTAAAATTTATCATAGATATGTCATAAAACTTTTATTTTATAAAATTTATCATTCTACCCTCTCTCTCTCGCTCTCTTTTGGATTTAAAAAAAAAATCCAGGGAATAAAACTAGAAAAGATTAAAGAAAGATGGCCATCAGTACTGGTTAAAAAATTTATTTTATGAAATTTATCATTCTACCCTCTCTAGCTCTCCCTTTTGGATTAAAAACAAAAACAAAAAAAAGAAATCCAAGGAATAAAACTAAAAAAGACTAAAGAAAGATAGCCAGGCCCATCAGTATTGCCATTCTACCCTCTCTTGCTCTCTCTTTTGGATTAAAAAAGAAAAAAGAAATAAAATCCAAGGCTTTGTAATTGAAAATCAAATATATATATATATATAACTATGTCATAAAACAAAGAAGCAAAGACCTCTCTCCCTTTCATGGACCCCTCATAAAAGAATACATCAAAAGTACAACAAATCTCAGCAGAAACCATGCAAGCATTAATTAATTAAATCTTTTGTGAAGAATAATGAACCAATTAATTAATCAGCAAGAAAAGAAACCATTCAAATAATTAACAAACAAATTAAAACTCAAGAACAATCAGCAAGAATTTCAACATCACAGCATAAAAGCAACATCGATCAAAAGAATTACAAATCTCTACACAATCAACGCAAGCATTAAATCCCAATTTCAAGCAATCAAACAACAAACAAAACTCAAAATCAATCAGCAAGAATTCCATTACCGTCACAACAATGGCCTTATCTTCACTATACAACGGTTGATCGCCAAAAGCCGGATCTACAATCGCCAATCGCTGATGAGCAAGAAAACAACCTCCATTCTGATACAATCCACTCCAATCCGGCCCTCTATGCTCCAACCTAATCACCCAAACAAGAAGAACCAAATTGAAGAAATTAAATCAAAGAAAATTCATGAATAGATTGATGGATATCGATCAAAACCTGTGAGAATGCTCAAGAACCTGAGCTCTTTTCACATCTGAAGCATCAGAGCAATCCAACACTGCTAGAATCCCACACATTGTTCACAAAATCTACAAACCCTAGAAGAGAAGAGCGAGAGAGGGAGAAGAGAAGAAGTGAATGCGAATGCGAATGCGAATGCGAGCGAGAAGCTCAATCGGGGGGGATATTTATACACGAAAACTAAACAGAGTTAATTAATATCGTCATTAATGATGTAATTATTTGGCGGTAATGCTAATTAGTGAGTTGGTTTAACTGATGCTGACGTGGCAAAGCGGCGACTAGTCCTCGCGTCGACCTGCGTGGGACCACCAACGGACGAATAGAAAATCACCACGTGGACCGGTCCCACTTGTAGGGATAATAACGTAAAAAAGCCCGAGGACTTTCACAATTAACTATTTATTTTTTTTATTTTTTTAATACTCCTTCGATCTTTGTTTACTTGTTTTTTTTTTTTTGTCATTTTTACATACACATTTAAAAAACTATGAATTATTAAATATTTTTTTTAAAATATTACTTTTTATCTTTAATATACTCTTATGTTTTTTAATATTTTTTGAAAAGCTAAAATACTCTGTTGAAAGAAAAATATGTATAATTAAATTATTAAGAAAAATTAATGAAACTTTTGATGGGTTTCTAAATGGGGTAATTTTAAAAAGTGATAACAATTTTTTTATAAATTTAAGGTAAGAACTAATTTTAATTGATTTTTTTAATAAAAGTGAGGTTAAAATAAAAAAATAAATAAGACTGGAAATATCCTATAAAGAATAAAACTTATTAGGTGATCTTAGACATGTGAGGTTGAAATCTTGCCTTAAATCAATGGTAATTTTTTTTTAACAGTAATTCAAAGATAAAAGTCACTAAAGACATATTATAAAACAAAAACTCTAAGTTAGTTGCATCATTGACGGTTTATCTTATATTAATTTATTTTAATTTAAAAAAATTTAATGCTTACCGAAACTTAAAAAACAACTTAAATATATTTAAAAAGAAAATACGACAATTTTTTTTCATATAGAATGTTGAATTTATCTTATGTTTGTATTACAAGTGATATTGCTAATTGAATCTCCCAAATTTATTTGAAAAAATATCTCCAAATTCCAAATAAAATTTAAAAGAATCTATAACTATATATATATAATTTGTAAGAGTTGTGAATAAACTGTTAATTGAAAAATAAAGTACTGAATACCATATCGCATGAAATGTGATAAAATTGGTTTTGATGAAGAAAAACACATAACAAACTTTGCATTATGTTTTAGTGAGGATACAACATAAATTGTAGGGTTATATAATCTAGTGAAATTTTTTTTAATTAATACCAATAGAAATTAAATGGTTTAAGATTAAAATATGATTTTTTAAACAATAATAATAAGTGTTTGGTATAATTAAGAATTATAAAAATGTAAACATACACCTTCTCATACCTCACATAAACCTTTATATTAAGCAAAAGGTCACTAAAAACAGTTAAATATTTCTTAAGTTTTTTTTCATATCCGGGCAAAAACAAATATAAAACCACAAAAAATTTTATTTTAAATATTATAATTTTTCCTGATAAATAAAATTATTATTTTGCTATTTTCAAGAGTTTAAGTTATTTAATATTATTTTTTATAATATGTGGATAAATCATGTGTCAGAAATGTACACAAATGTAAAGTTATTATCATCAAAACACTTATGCATTTACTCTACGTGTCTTAAGATTTGAACTAGCATTATCAACAAAACATTAACACACTAAATATAAAATACAGTGTTAATAGAATAAAATATTATTTTCATAGACACTGTAATAGTATTAATTAATTCTTTCCCTGGCCTTCAAAACAAAGACTTTTGAGCTTTTGAGGATAAGAACTAAAAAGACCTTCCACATCATTGTGTTCTCATAACTTGTGTGATTAATTTTTTTTAACTATTTAATTAATGAATACTTATTCAAAAACGCATGTAAATTAGCACGTATGCAGTTGCATTCAAGCAAGCAAAGCTTCATCCAATGCCCATTCTTCCGTCACTCTCATGCATCTCTCCTTTGAAGAATTCTTCTTTTTTGTGGAATGTAATACTTCCTTGAAAAAATTATGAAATGACAACATTTAGAAAAAAAAAATGGAGTATATTCCAAATCCAAATGGCATCCAAACATTATTCTCATTTTTTTTCCTTTTTTTTTTAAAAAAATAGCACTTTATATTACATGGGTTCATTTCATTGGTTGACTACAAAAGTTTCATAAATATAACACTATACCACTAAAGTTTTTTTTATAATGTTGTGGCCATTTATGTCCACTCTGATCACATGGGAGATCACAACGGGCTGTTTCGGGATTATTTCTGGCAAATTTGATGATGTGGCTGCCAGCGGGTCTTATTAAATTCATAACCTTATCTCACGTGGCAGTCCAGCTCAGCAAACATTTGAGCAAATGCCATGTCAGCTCCACGTCGGCATCCCACGTGGCAATCCAAAGAGTAAAGTGGCCAGTTTAGGGCAATCCACATGGTCAAAGGTCCAAATTAGGGCCTTCCTTGTCCGAGCTCCCCCATTTTTTCTCCGCCAGTCCCGGATCACGCAGTGAGCTTACCTTCCCACCCGGTCATCTCAACCCTTCCATCGATCTCAGCCACATTCTCACTGATCAAACTCGTCGGGCTTGTTGTACGATTTACTCCTCTGAAAATCAATCCAAACCCCCCCGGCAAGCTTCTATTTTGGTTTTATTTAAGTTAATCGACAATGTATTAAAGTTCTTTGTTTCATGTAGCTCAATTGAGCAACATTCTTACAATGTATTAATCGACAATGTATTTTGGTTTTGTTTAAGTTAATTGACAATGTATTAGTGTGTGTTTGATTTTTTGCATGTAGCTCAATCGTAAAGCTTTGAAGAATCAGAACAGGATATACAAAGCTGAAGCTTTGATCCTAAAGGTAATATGTCTATTTTACTTGTATTTGGACCGAAAGAAATTACAAGTAAAGCTAGTGTTTTATCAGATGTTGAAGAAGAGATGTCCCAACTCTTCAGAGAAAAAATCTGGTGGTTAGTCTCTCAATGAACTTAATTAATCATTATTAGATTTGATAATTTGTGCTTTTTTTGGGCATGGATAAAGAGAGGTCCCATTATACTATAGCCTATGATGAATCCCAAGTAATTGTAGTTTTTCTAATGCATGGTTACTTTCAAAATTGTGTTATTCTGGTTTTTTAATGGTTTTCTTCTATTAAACTCAATAATCTGTCTTTGATGCAATTTGATGTGGATTTTGGCAAATTCTTATTTTTCATTTTATTACTATTGTATGATGTGATCCTATAAAGTTTTTTTAAAAAATATTATACAATTTTTGTTTGGATTTAACAAATCTCCTTTCTTTTGATTGAAGGGTTTATGTGGCTGTTGAGGAAAACATAAAAAAATAATCATATGATTTATTGTGTATGAGAGTTTTATGTACAAAAGTTGGTTATGAAAAATAGGTTTGGAGTAACTATAATGCTTGTTTCATTAAACATATATATTGGTAATGTGCTGATTTGTAGATTTTAATAATCTAAATCCTGATTTGCTATTTTATCCCCAAGTGATAGCAAGTAGCAAGTCTGATATGGAAGATGATCCAAGTATTAGCTTGGTTGATGAAACTACATTTGGGGAAGAGGAGTTCACATATCCTGACTATAATATCCTAGATGGTGATGATGATAATGAGCAGGTCATGGGTGAACGAAGACATTGTGACACTGACATCTATTCTTATTCAGATTTCAGCAGTGGAAAAGGAAAACTTGATGTTGGTGGTGAACCTAATATTGGTGATGAAGAAAGTGACTGAGAAAATTGCAGTTCTGAAGACGTATTAATAGAGAAGGAATCAGATGATGATGGTGAAAGTAGATTTCTGGAGTTTAATGAAGAAAAAGATCTCTACATCCTAAGATTAAGAATTGGGATGGTGTTTAGGGACTTTGACCAACTGAAGAAAGCTTGTAGAAATTGGGGAATCAAGCATAGATTTCAGATTTGATTCCCACAGAATGACAAGAAGAGGGTCATTTGTGCATATCATAACAAGTAATGCTCCTTCAAGATATATGCAGCTCACATGAACAAAGATAATCCATCAGTGAAGATTAAAAGTGCCAACCTTGATCACAACTATGGGAAAGTCTTCAACAATTTCCATGTAACTTCAAAGTGGCTAGCCAGTAAATACCTTGACAAATACAAGGTTGATCCGAATTGGAGTTGCAATGGTTTAATTAAACAAGTCAAGGATGACCATGGCCTCACAATTTCTGCTGTGAAAGCTTGGAGAACCAAAAACTTGGTAATGAAGTGGGTCAATGGAGATGCATCTAAGCAATATACAAAACTGTGCAGGTATGCAACTGAACTTAAACAAAGTAATTTAGGGAGCACAGTGAATTTGTGGAGAGATAAACAACATTTCAAAGGATTTTATGTCCGTATGAAGCCATTAAAAGATGCCTTTGGGTCAGGTTGTAGGCCATTTATAGGACTGGATGGTTGTTTCCTGAAAGGTCTTTATGATGGGCAGTTACTATCAGCAGTAGGAATTGACCTGAACAGCTGTATATTTTCCATTGCATATGTAGTAGTTTTGGTGGAGAATACAGAAACATGGACTTGGTTTATAGAGCTATTGAGGAACGATTTAGAGATCTGGAACAACACATATGTCACCATAATGAGTGATCGGCAAAATGTTAGTTTGTTTGTCCTTAAACTATATTATAGTTCTGGTAACTGTGCTTTAATTTTTCCATTGTAACTGCAGTGCTTGAAAAGGGTTGTTCAAGAGATATTCCCAAATGCTGAACATAGAAACTGTATCAGGCATATCTATACAAATTTCAGGGAGAAGTTCAGAGGGAAAGCCCTAAAAGATTACTTATGGAATGCTGTGCAAGGGCTTCATATGTTTAAAGGTTTAATTACTAGCTTGGAGAAATAGAGAAAGAGAACGCAGATGCAAGAATATGGCTTGATCACGAGGATAGACCCTATACAAGCTGGACTAGGGCAATGTTTGGAACTTCATGCAAGTGTGACATCCTGTTAAACAATATTTGTGAGTGTTTCAACAGATATATACTTGATACATGGGATAAGGGAATTATAACAATGCTTGAGATAATCAAGATCAAATTGATGAGGAGGATGAAGAAGAAAAATAACCAGATACTGAAGTACAAAGGAATTTTATGCCCAAAGATCCAAAATAAACTTGACCAAATGAAGGAAGAGGCTCAGTGCTACACACTAGATTTTTCAGGTGGACCCAAGGTTCAGATCATAGGGATTGGAGGTTCCTTCGTTGTTGATATGATTGAGCATACTTGCACATGCAGGAGGTGGGAATTAACATGTATGTCATGCTCTCATACAATTAGAGCCATACATGGCAATAATCAGCAACCAGAGGAGTTTGTTCATGTTGCATACCTAGTGTCTACATATCTTAGGGTTTATGAGCATTACATAAACCCCACCAACAGTGAAGAACTTTGGCCAGAGGTGAATGATGGCACAAGAGTGATCCCACCTCCAATGGGGAGAAGAAAAAGGGGAATGAAAGCAACTGCAAGAAGAAAAGAGCCTGAGGAAGTTGAAAAAGCCTTGAAGAAATCAAATTCAGATTCCAACACTTCTGACAAAGGCAAACAAAAATTGGCAAGAAAGGGTTTAAGCACAGTAAAATGTAGCATTTGCCATGCAACAGACCACAATAAAAGCACCATAATAAAGTAAGGAGTTTCTATTTTATTTCAGTTTCATTGCAACAAAAATTAATTTGTTTCAATTCCAATGCTATTATAATTATTTTTGTAATAATTGTAGGATAAAGGGGACAACCTTCAAATCTTGGCTTGAAAAGACAAAAATTACTTCCTCTATTGTTTCTATATATATATATATATATGCATTTCTGATGAGTTTCAAAGATGCATTAATTATTTTATCTATGTTTTCTTTACAGAGGAGAAATGATGCTGCACCAGAAAATGCTTCAATTGGCAGTGCTGCAACTGGGAATGAACCAACGCAACCTTCTGATGTCATTGGTATCCAGCAGTCTTAGTCCATTCAACCCAGTGACATTACAAACTAGGGACCAACTCTAAATGTGAGCATCAGTAGGTCGAGCAATGTCAATGTTGCTAACTTGGGGAATGTCATCTACTACACTCAAGCAACTTAAATCTCCACCTGCAAACATGGCTTCTTCCCCAGTCAGAGGTGATCTTGATGCCAACCTTAGTCAAGTGTGAAGCTGCAGATTGCTTAGGTTTTAATATAGAGTGCTGATATTTTTGTTCAATGTAAACTGGGAATTGTATCAATTTTCCAACTTTAATTTGGTTGTTGTTCAGTGTTGTTTAATGTCTCAAAATTATATTATAAGCATTGTCAGTTATGTATTGACAAGGTTGTTTAAATTGGTTATGTGTTGTTTAATTGTTTTGTGTTCTGTCTTGTTTAGGTATTGTGTATTGTCAGTAATTAAATGTGAAGATTTAAGTATTGTGTATTTTTTATATTGTGCATATTTTTTTCTCAAGTTTAATTGACAAGTTAGTAATTTTCTGCAGCTTTTTCAAATTTCTGCAGATTTCTATTGTGCAGAATTTTTTCTCATGTTTCAGTATGATCTGCAAATTTTTTCCCAGATTTTTCCCCAGATTTAGCTTTGCATGCAAACCAGGCCAATGTTTGCATTGTGTATATTTTTTCCCAGGTTTTAGTAGCTCTTCACATGTTTTAGATGATGTGCAGACTTTGTATTGTTCAATTTTTTCCCAGATTTTTCCACAGGTTTTAGCTTTGCATGCAAACCAGGGCAATGTTTGTATTGTATAGTTTTTTCCCCAGATTTTAGTACCTATGCCTAGGTTTCAGTTATGCTGTATTGTCTAATTTTTTCCCTAGTTTTTTTCCCAGATTTTTCCCTAGGTTTCAACATTGCATACAAATTTGTAGATTTTCTATTTTCCCATATTTTAGTAACTCTTTCCCTAGGTTTCATGTCTAGTTTTTTCGCAGATTCTTTCCCCATGTTTTAGCATGCATACAAATTGGTACAATAATTCTGCAGATTTTGAAGATTTTGCAGATTTGATCTTCATTCAATTACACAACTGAAATTGATATAATAATTTTGAGAAATTCTTAGGCGAAGGTTGCCAAGAATAATTCTCAGGTGAAAATTGCACAATTGAAATAATAATTCAAATGAAGAAACAAATAGAAAATAATAACTCAAATTAAGTTGCACAATAGAACTAATAACTAATACAAACACTGGAGAATTTCTCACATTGAGACTTAGGTTGTGAAGTAAATTTAACTTCTCACAATCTCGTAAGCATTCGTTCAAAACAAAGTTAAATTTCAATTTCACAATACAAAGAGACAATCTCAACTCCTTGACAAATAGATTTAACTTCTCACAATCTTGACTCCTTTACAAACAGACTGGGCGGAATCATACTAGAGTCTAGTCGGAGTGATGTCTGGTTCTAGCCAGAATGGTGCTTGATTCTTGCCGGAGCGATGCCCTAGTCTGGCTGAGAGAAAAAAGAGGCCGGGAGCAAGGTTGCTCGTCTGTGAACTAGGGCTAGGGCATCATTTCGACATTGGGGATGGCCTTATGGAGTGGGAGAGAGAGAGAGAAAGAAGGAGATTGTCTATAGGGATGACTGCCACGTGGGATGCCGACGTGGAGCTGAACTGGCACCTACTCAAACTTCTGCTGAGTTGGACTGCCATGCGACCAGAGTGAACATAAATGGCCACAACGTTATAAATTTTTTTTTTGTGGCCATAGCATTATACTTATGAAACTTTTGTGGCCACCAGTGAAATGAACCCTATATCACATATAAATTTCATGTACTTAATAGTAGCTAAAATGAATATTATGTGAAGCTTGCAATAAATACTTAAGTCTCCTTTGATCGGTATATCAAAATTACACAAATAATATAGTAAGGTATAAATGGTTCAATCACAAAGAATGTTACACTATAGATACTTGTGTTGTTTTATATTTGCTGTTTAATAAATAATATCAAATTTTTATTATATTTTTTAAATTAAATATATATGATATTTTTAAATCAATAATAATTTTTTCATTTAATTGTGCTATAACTTAGTAAATTTTTTGTGCCACAATTTTTGATGCACAAAAAAAATTATACATAATTATTTTTTTATAATATTATACTCATACCTTATTTGTGAGACAAGTGGGTAATAAATGTGCTTGTGCTATAATTCAAATTTTCGCATCTCAAACAATCCTTTAAAATAAAAAGATATGATATAATATTGGATAACAATAGTGTATTTAAGTTTGATTAAAAAAATTCCACCAAATAACTTTTTTTTTTGTATAAGTCTGAATTTACCTAAAAAGAAATAAAGTATTTTATTATTTTAGAACCGTTATTATCATGACTACTATTTCACTAAGGTTTCAATCACTAACTATCCTATTCTCAAGTAACCAATTTATTTAACCTTCTAACAATGCTCAAAGGTTAGTCCCAGCAAATGGTCTTATGGTTTTATTGATTGTGTGTTTTTTATAAACTAGTCACTCAGGCCTTGTTACTTTATCGTCTTTATGAGAAAACATTTTTTTATATATATTATGGGTTTTTTTTTGTCAAATTATTTATAAGAACTCACATACTTATTATTTTTTCAACATTAGTATAGTTTAATAGAAATGTATCAAAGTCTCACATAGAAAACTGGGTGTTTAAATTCCATCCCATATAATGAATAATATAAATAGTATTGCCTCATAAAAAAAAACACTTATTATTGATTGCTAGTTCCAACAACTTAAGTTGAGAAACTTGATTTAAATGCTATTTTAATTGTCTGATTTTGATATATAGTTATGTCAATATGTTAATAGGGTTTTCTTGGCACATTATGTGAGGATGACTTTGCATCCATCCAACTAAATTTCCATATGGCATGATTGATGTGTTGTCTCATCTTCTAATATTAGGAACAGAGCGTTTCCTCAAGTTAAGGGATGTTCACTCATATCGAATAACAAGTTTAATTGTTGGGTCATCATTGCTGAATGGATACTAGGGCATGTGATGTTAAATAGACTTGACTCAGAAGGAATGTTGTTGTTGATATATATATATGCCAAACAATAATTTGCCCAACCCAACAAAGGCTTTCAATTCCATGAAATCAACATCCTACTCCAACGTTAGAACATGTTATAAGTGATGAGAGTTCCACTCATAGTTAAAAGTATATTTTTTAGAATATAAACATTGGTTGTATGTGGGTGGTTTGTTGGAGTTGAAAGCCACGTGGGCTATGTGACCACATGTGGCATAGTGCACGTTACGTAGTGGAGATTTTGTTCTTAATATTGTTATGTTCAATTGTGTTCCATCATCATATATCATGTAATTTGCTCTAGTTTAATGGATAAGTATAATATTTTCCCAATTCCTATATATCCTTTTATCTTCTCTAACTTCCCCTTTCTCTCTCCTTATCCCTTCATTTCTCTCTACCTTTGTCTTCAGTTCCAACAGTCATCCGTTGTATGTATCATAGTTCAAACATCTATGTGTACATGGGTTTTACTGAAACTTATGTGCGCCCTTATTTTTCTTAACGTCTAGGTCGCTTATTTTGGCAAAATGAAACTCCAACTAGGCATGCAACCCAAAAAATCAAGTGCCACTAGGTGAGAGGGTCCCATAAATTGAATGAGCAATTCCCAAATTGAATAGGTTCGAGTTCAAGTCCTGCTAGACATATTTGGTGATGATGAGTTCCTGGCCAAAGTGTGCTTTGCCTAGTAGTATTAACCCTATTACGAAAGATACAGTATGGGATGTTTAAATGCCCTGGGTTCAACTCTCGTTCGACTCATGTGTTGGTGATAGATCTCCAATATTGGTATGACCTTGCAACGCAAAACCTCTTTGTCTTTGAGTGAGAATATATAAGCTGAATAATCAATTCTTGACTTGTGCACATGCCTTGATTAACCGCACTTGTTGCATTATTTAAAAAAGTTACTTCTCTGGTATTGTTATGACTCTATTTTTCTACAGAAATTATTTCAAAAACAACCATTTATATATATATATATATATATATATGAATAAGTGTGGACGAGATCCAAACCCTTATCTGTCCCTAATGGCGAAGGCATCAAATACCATTTCTTGTACTATAGAAAAACTTTTTAATTTTTTTAAAAATAGCCATATTATATATATATATATATATATATATATATATATATATATATATATATATATATCGTGTTATAACAATAATTATATATCAGGAAGTTGGATGTTTGTTTTAGGAAGTTTGGTCTGTATTTCTCATTTTTGGGCATGATTTATTGTATTTGATTTTATTTTATTTTATTTTATTAATATATATATATATAACAGTTGCCAATCAATAAAATAAGGTGAAATTTTTTTCCTGTAAAAAATTTTTACCAAGTGGAAAAATGAAATACTAAAAAGGCATTTTTTTTTCTTGAAAAATATGAATAAATCATTGGAACAAATCTTTAAATTTTTGATTAGAAATATATCAAATCATTGCATTTTATTAATTAAAAAATACCATAAAAACAAAAGAATTCAATGTTTTTCTTTTTTATAAAAGTTGAGTGTAGTAATTTTTGAATTTTCATGAAAAAAAGAAAACATGTTAAATTTTGAAACAAATAAATGAAAAATAATGTTTGTTTTCATAGACAAAACATCAAATCCCTCCATTTAAGTTAATCGAGGTTATCAAGTTATCCTACTTAATTACAAACATGTTTAACGTCATTTTATATTGAATTCAAGTAAGCTAATTAGGTCACCCTTATTTACAAATGCAGTGAAATTATTTAAAAAGCTTATTTTTGTCAATTAGATATGAGTCCACATAATTATAGCAATACTATTTATTACGATTATAAAAAAATAATAATATAAGTCATATAAATGTTTAGCGGATCTAGCAACAAGTTCTTGACAAATATATTTCAAGAGGATGTAGTATAAATGCAACAACGATGTTAGTCAAGTCGGCGTGCCTTTCAGATGAATTGAAAATTCAATTTTGTATACTTTTTAATTGACAATGTGAGGTTCTAGCTCTAAGCCCAAACTCATATTGAAAGATTTATTATTACTACAATGTCCGATGAGACTCAAGATATTTGAACTCTTACACTCATGTGGTGACTCGATGTCACTAAAGCTATTAGTTTTTAGGTTGAAGTATTTTTGTTACCAAGTGGAAAAATGAAATACTAAAAGGCATCTTGAAAAATATGAATAAATCATTGGAACAAATCTTTAAATTTTGATTAAGAAATATATCAAATCATTGCATTTATTAATTAAAAAATACCATAAAAAACAAAGAATTCAATGTTTTTTTCTTTTTATAAAGTTGAGTATTGTAATTTTTGAATTTTTCATGAGAAAACATGTTAAATTTTGAAACAAATGAATGAAAAATAATGTTTTGTTTTCATAGACAAAACATCAAAATCCTCCATTTAAGTTAATCGGGGTTATCAAGTTGTCCTACGTAATTACAAACATGTTTTACACCATTTTTATATTGAATTCAAGTAAGCTAATTAGGGTACCCACTTATTTACATGCAATGAAATTATTTTAAAAAGCTTATTTTGTCAATTAGATATGATCCACATAATTATAGCAATACTATTTATTACGATTATAAAAATAATAATATAAGTCATATAAATGTTTAGAGATCTAGCAACAAGTTCTTAATGAAATATATTTCAAGATAATGTGTATAAATGCAACAAAAGCGATGTTAGTCAAATCGGCGATGCCTCGAGGTGAGAATTGAAAATTCAATTTGTATACTTTTAATTGACAATGTGAGGTTCTAGCTCTAAGCCCAGACTCATATTAAAGATTTTATTATTACTACAATGTCCAGTGAGACTCAAGATATTTGAACTCTTACACTCATTTTTGTGGTGAGCTCAGTGTCACTAAGCTGTAGTTTTTAGGTTGAAGTATTTTTGTTACCAAGTGGAAAAATGAAATACTAAAAAGGCATCTTGAAAATATGAATAAATCATTGAGAACAAATCTTTGAAATTTTGATTAGAAATACTATCAAATCATTGCATTTATTCATTAAAAATACCATAAAACAAAAGAATTCAATGTCTTTTTATAAAGTTGAGTATTGTAATTTTGAATTTTCATGAAAAAAAGAAAACATGTTAAATTTTGAAACAAATGAATGAAAAATAATGTTTGTTTTCATAGACAAAACATCAAATCCCTCCATTTAAGTTAATCGAGGTTATCAAGTTATCCCACTTAATTACAAAACATGTTTAACGCCATTTTATATTGAATTCAAGTAAGCTAATTAGGGTCACCCACTTATTTACAAATGCAATGAGAATTATTTAAAAGCTTATTTTTGTCAATTAGATATGATCCACATAATTATAGCAATACTATTTATTACAGTATAAAAAATAATAATATAAGTCATATAAATGTTTAGCAGATCTAGCAACAAGTTCTCATAGCAAATATATTTCAAAGATATGTAGTACTAAATGCACACAAACGATGTTAAGTCAAATCGACGTGCACTCCGGATGAATTGAAAATTCAATTTGTATACTTTTAATTGACAATGTGAGGTTCTAGCTCTAAGCCCAAACTCATATTAAAGATTTATTATTACTACAATGTCCAGTGAGACTCAAGATATTTGAACTCTTACACTCATTTTTTGTGGTGAACTGATGTCACTAAGCTATTAGTTTTTTTCGGTTGAAGTATTTTGTTACCAAGTGGAAAAATGAAATACTAAAAAGGCATTTTTTTTTTCTTGAAAAATATGAATAAATCATTGGAACAAATCTTTAAATTTTGATTAAGAAATATATCAAATCATTGCATTTATTAATTAAAAAATACCATAAAAAACAAAGAATTCAATGTTTTTTTCTTTTTATAAAGTTGAGTATTGTAATTTTGAATTTTCATGAAAAAAAGAAAACATGTTAAATTTTGAAACAAATGAATGAAAAATAATGTTTGTTTTCATAGACAAAACATCAAATCCCTCCATTTAAGTTAATCGAGTTATCAAGTTATCCTACTTAATTACAAACATGTTTAACGCCATTTTATATTGAATTCAAGTAAGCTAATTAGGTCACCCACTTATTTTACAAATGCAATGAAATTATTTAAAGCTTTATTTTTGTCAATTAGATATGATCCACATAATTATAGCAATACTATTTATTACAGTATAAAAAATAATAATATAAGTCATATAAATGTTTAGCAGATCTAGCAACAAGTTCTTCAGCAAATATATTTCAAGATAATGTAGTTATAAATGCAACAAAACGATGTTAGTCAAATCGACGTGCACTCGGATTGAGAATTGAAAAATTCAATTTGTATACTTTTTAATTGACAATGTGAGGTTCTAGCTCTAAGCCCAAACTCATATTAAAGATTTATTATTACTACAATGTCCAGTGAGACTCAAGATATTTGAACTCTTACACTCATTTTTTGTGGTGAACTGATGTCACTAAGCTATTAGTTTTTTTAGGTTGAAGTATTTTGTTACCAAGTGGAAAAATGAAATACTAAAAAGGCATCTTGAAAAATATGAATAAATCATTGGAACAAATCTTTAAATTTTTGATTAAGAAATATATCAAATCATTGCATTTATTAATTGATACCATAAAAACAAAGAATTCAATGTCTTTTTATAAAGTTGAGTATTGTAATTTTGAATTTTTCATGAGAAAAAGAAAACATGTTAAATTTTGAAACAAATGAATGAAAAATAATGTTTGTTTTCATAGACAAAACATCAAATCCCTCCATTTAAGTTAATCGAGTTATCAAGTTATCCTACTTAATTACAAACATGTTTAACGCCATTTTATATTGAATTCAAGTAAGCTAATTAGGTCACCCACTTATTTACAAATGCAATGAAATTATTTAAAGCTTATTTTGTCAATTAGATATGATCCACATAATTATAGCAATACTATTTATTACAGTATAAAAAATAATAATATAAGTCATATAAATGTTTAGCAGATCTAGCAACAAGTTCTTCAGCAAATATATTTCAAGATAATGTAGTTTTTTTTTTTTATAAATGCAACAAACGATGTTAGTCAAATCGACGTGCACTCGGACTGAGAATTGAAAATTCAATTTGTATACTTTTAATTGACAATGTGAGGTTCTAGCTCTAAGCCCAAACTCATATTAAAGATTTATTATTACTACAATGTCCAGTGAGACTCAAGATATTTGAACTCTTACACTCATTTTTTGTGGTGAACTGATGTCACTAAGCTATTAGTTTTTTTCGGTTGAAGTATTTTGCATATATAAATTTTGATTAAGGCAATTGATATCATAAACACTTTTAGAAGATGAATTGTAGATTTTGTTAGTTTTTACCAGTAATGTCAAAGTGCAAGTGTTAAGGTATTAGAAATTCTAATGGCCCAACAAAGATGAAGTTTAACAATAAAAAGGAGTTGGATATTTTTTTCAAACATTGGAGAAGGCTTTCTAAGCAGTATATTATTATTGATTTTTGTCTCTTTGTGGAAGGTGTTTTGACCAAGAGAGAAAGATGGGAGATTGTACTTAAAATTGTTATGGTACATATATATATATATATATATATATATATAAATTATTAAAATAAAATATCAAAAGACCAAATACATAGAATAAAAATTTAGTCAACTTCTCTCTTAATCTATTAACACTAGTTTTTTACATAGAGTATTCATGTTCTACTAAAAAAAAGTTTTAAATTTCGGCTCACATAAGATAAAGGCACATATGTGTTGAAGAATTAACTCTATGTTAATACATGTTCTCGACATAATTTATTCACGTTTTGTCATATATATATATATATATATATTACAAAATAAATTTATACAACTGCACATCAATATTAAAAATACGAGTTTAAACATTAACTCACATAGTGTGGGGCCACATATATATTAAGGGATAAACTTTGCATATTTTTGACATGGCCTATCCACATTTCTAAGATATATATATATTAAATATTAAATTTATTCATCGCAAAACCATTTTAGATTTTTTTTTTTTTTTAAATTGGGAGTATAAATTTGGTGGGCCTAAGGCCCAATTCCAACAAATAATCTTTCAATTTCAAGTTTTCAACATGCAAATAGAATCATAAGTTGAATGAAACTGTAAACACATCTTTCAATGAATGAGTTGGTATATATCTATCTTTGGAAATTATATCCACTTTGTAATTTTTTTTTAATTGTATATTTTTACTTTTTCAAGGACTGTTTTTTGCTAAATGGATATGGTAACTATGGTTAGGTTCAAAGAAGATGATAAATAATATATAACACTCACACATTCAGTCATATGTATCTAAATTTATTAATTTATTATGTATATAATCCATAAAACTAATTATAATTTTTGCATATATAAATTTTATTACAGTCTTGATTTTTATCAAGCTTTAAGACTTTGTTTATGATTCCATTTTGCAACATTACATCAACCAGCATTTAAAATAGATTTATTAAGTATTGTTATATTTTGTTGTGATAAATAGATATTAAAAACACAATTTTGGAAATTAAAATTATTAATTCCCCAAAAAAGCTTCATAATTTCACACTGTTAATGGCACATTCATTTTCAGGTGTTTTAAGCTGCAATCTTCCAAAATGGAATTTAGTTTTTGCTTAAGAAAGAAATATTGCAAGGAGAATTACTTGAGAAACTAATTTATTTCCAATATTTAAACATAATATTGTTATATTAATTTAAATTATATATTATGTTCAAATTAACATATAGTTCACATTCAAAAGATCATTCAGAATAAGTCAGTAAATTAAATTAATATTAAAAAAAATGAATATAAATAATTTTCGATGAGCACTGCTTTCACGATGCACGTCCCTGACTTACCCTTAGATGGGGGGTGCTTGTCGTCTATTTGTCAAAAATAAATAAATTAATTAATAAATTTTTTATTTATAGGAAGTAAAACAACTTTTTCAAATTTCCAAAGACGTTGATAAAATTATAAGAAGAGCAACAACAAATCATTTGAAATCCTTTTTCTTTTTTAACGAAATAATCTAACGAAATAATCACCCCCATTAGTTAGAGCCATGAGCAGAAGCCGGAGATTAATCATCCATATTGTGCACTTACACTGGGGACACGAGGATCAAGTGATAAGTTTGAATCTAAATTAGGAATTTGTTACTACCATTATTTATAGTAAAATTTGAACATAGGCTTTTTAAATGTCTCACAGTGCTCACACTACTTTTTATAATGGAGGACGCTATCAACTTTTAGTCCTAAATAATAATAAAAAAAATCCTTCCAACTTATTCTATTTTTAATACATTTATATTTTTGATATATTTTTTTAATCCAAATTTATATAAAATTATAAAATTACTATAACTTGATTACTGTCGCAGGCCCTCACAAAAAAAAAAAAAACTCTTTTTATGCAGGCATCAAAATGCTTAGCAACTCTAGCGCCGGTTAATATTAGAGATTTTTTTATATTTTCAAAATTTACTAACATAATCAATATCCAACATGAAATAATTTGAAAAGGAGAGCTTGAAAGGCAGTAGAAAGCTAGAAAACGTTACAGGGACTGATTGGGAACTATTGAAAATCTGCAGGGACTGATAGTTAATTTCGCGAAAAATTATTTATTTTAGTTTATAAATCATATATACGTATGGACGGCTAGGATAATTTGCCATTGAATCACAAAATCCAACGGCCAGATCACACCCAAGCACCAAATGTTGATGATCAACTGATCTGACGGCTCTCATCACTCGAACTCATCATCTTCACAACGATTTCGAGTTCGGGCTCATTGAAAAGCGAAGACCCACTTCGCCTTCTTCTCCACTATAAATACCCTTCTCTCCAGATCCCTTCATCTCTCTCTCTCTCTCTCTCTCTCTCTGGTGCTCTCTTCGCCTCTCTTGAAGGCCCTCGCAAGGGTTCCATTGTTGCGGATCCATTCTGAGCATCGCTGAACCCTCGTTTGAGGCCTCCGATCGATCACCATGGCTGCGGCCAACGCTCCGATCGCCATGCGGGAAACCCTCACTGTGAGTGACGATCTATTTTTTTCACTCTCTTTCTTGATTTGATCGATCTTTTTGCTATCTGTATCTTCTTTGTTGTTCTTGAATGTTGTTTTAAATGGAGTTATTGAGGTACTGGGATACTAGGGTTTTGCCTTGATTCGATGCTGGTTGTGTGTGGATCTTGGGGGCTTTGGTTGAATTGTGGTGAATTCGATCGAATGGATGTCGGATCTGTTTTGATCTGTGAGCTGGGATCGTGATCCCTGTTTGATTTGTGTTGCATTTTTGTGATTTGGTGGATATTGAGTTATATTTGAAGTGTCTCATAGTTTTTTCTTTTAATTCGATTTTGAATGGATTTCAGCTCCCGAGTATTGGGATAAACCCGCAATTTATCACGTTCACGCATGTCACGATGGAATCGGAAAAGTATATTTGTGTGAGGGAGACATCACCGGCGAACAGTGTTGTGATTGTCGATATGAGTATGCCTATGCAGCCGTTGAGGAGGCCCATCACTGCAGACTCCGCTCTGATGAACCCCAACAGCAGGATTCTGGCCCTTAAAGGTTCCTACTGATTTGTCTTTTATCTGTAAATTTATTTCCTTGGAGTTATAGATTCGCATGTCTGTTACTGGAATGCATTTCTCTTTGTTCCTTACTTTCTTGAATTTTTGATCCACTTCAGAAATTGGGAGTGCTCTCATTATTTATTCTTGGGTGTTGTGTGTTTGCGTTGTATTATTTCTATATGAATGTTGTTCACTAAATAACATGGGACATGGGACAATAATTGGAAGTAAGAGCCTTATGCACTTATATTAGGATAGAAATCCCAAGAGATTTACTAACAAAGCACCTCCACCTATCACTATGTCAGAGGACATAAAGCCAGTGATCTAGAGGATCAGGGAGATAGTCAAGGCAATGTAATGCTCAAACAGTCAAGGCACTTGTCTAGATGTTTGGATTCTGTTATAATTTTTATAGTTGAGATTTGTTTCGCATGTGCTTAATTAGTTATTGACTTCTGAATACTATCTGGATATTGTTGGTCTTACTGTAGGACATTTGTATTCAATGTCCTTGACATATTAAAGGAGAATGAAACATGTTTTGTGGTGGAGCTCCTCATTTTATGAGAAGTACTGATAAGATCATCAATTAGTGGATCTGTTTGCTTTGAAACATGTCTCTGTAGTGGAGCTCCTCCATTTTCCTATTACTGCCTGTGTGATTTGGTTACTAGCAATCTTGTCTTTGATTGGTCAGAAGATTTTGACGGAACAATTTAATGAGGTAGAAGAATAGAAACTACAACAAAGATTAGAAGGAAAGGAAATGGAACAGGAGAAGGAAGTGGAGGGAAAACTAAATGAGAGGATTTTGATGGATCAATTGAATGAGGTAGAAGGATAGAAACTACAACAAAGATTAGAAGGAAATGGAAGAGGAGAAGGAAGTGGAGGGAAAACTAAATGAGAGTACAGGTAAACAAAATATTGTTAATAACATAGCAAGCCTAAGCAGTAATAACAACTTGAGTGAATAATGCAGTTTCTAATACATCAGGACCTGACTATGATGGACACTGTACATTACATATGGCAATTATGGTCAACAACTTCCATTCCATCAATTGTTGGTATAAACATATTTGAATCACAGTAGTAGAGTACAAAAAAAAATCAACCATTTAGTTCAGATTTAGGCCCTACTATGATGAAAGAATGGTGAATATTATGTTTTCAACATATTTTTTTCCTCAGTTGGCTCCACTTTCGGCGATTCTTTCTAAAAAAAGATTGAATTTTTTAATTTTTCTCATATTTTGTGTGAATGCGGTTATCTGTCTGTAAAACTAAAATAATGTGTGAACTTGAATTGCACTTATTGTATCTTTTGGTCATTTGTCGCACATTTCTACATTAGTTAACCCTTTCCTGGCTATAGTTATGATTAATAGAATTTACCTTTTGTTGGATATAAATATGATTTATCCAGGGAATTTATCATTTGAGACCTCAAATCCATAATATTTATATCTATCTTTGCTATTCATCACAGTACTTATCATTGCAGCTTTGACTGAGTCTGTCCTATAATATTTTGCAAGCTCTTTTTGTCCTGGTTCTGTTCCTTATGATACTCCTTTTCCTTGTAGCTCAACTTCCTGGAACGACTCAGGACCACTTGCAGATATTTAATATAGAGGCAAAACAAAAAATAAAGTCACATCAGATGCCAGAGCAGGTAAACTCTCAGTTTCTGATTGATAAATATGGCAATTTCATTGTCATTCCTTTCTTTCCATCATTTATTTATTTTTTAATTGTTTGTAGCCTTGATTTAATTATCAAATATTCATCTTTAGAAATTTGAAATTTTTGGTAGGTTGTCTTTTGGAAGTGGATCACACCCAAGATGTTGGGGCTTGTCACCCAAACTTCTGTGTACCATTGGTCGATTGAGGGTAATTTTCTGGTTTTATTTTTTGCTGTAGGTTTTTATGTTGCACATTATATTGACTTGATATTGGTAAGCTGATATGTTGTTCAAATTCTCTTGCAGGTGAATCAGAGCCGGTTAAAATGTTTGACAGAACAGCAAATTTGACAAATAATCAGATCATTAACTATCGATGTGACCCTTCTGAAAAATGGCTAGTTTTGATTGGAATTGCATCTGGTGCACCTGAGGTATCCTCATTTCATGAGTCTTATTTTTCCTTTCAAACTCCTTTCTTTACGTGCAAGCACTTCTCACATGCTCTTCCCACTTATCATATACATTGATGAACAAGAACTACATGCTACTTTTGGAAATATGTTGACATTTGACTTTCTGTTCCTTGCCTTGTGCTTAAGATCAACTTGCACATCATAGGCTTACAGTGGTACTATTGTTTATGTGATACTACTGTGGCAGTTCTTGTGTCAATATGGATTTTTTATGTAAAATTTATTTAAACATTTTTCTTACATAAGCAAACTCGTTTATGCTAAAAGCAAATTTAATCCTAAACTAGATAAGGTTAAATAAGTTCTTGCTTTTCTTGATTTCTGACTGATTTAGATTGACAAGATCATACCTGCCATTATCGACTAGACTAGCTAGTTGTGTACAGTAAATTCTTCTATGGTTCATGCATCATACATATGCTTGCATCAACATTCTTACTTCAGCTTTATTTGGTTGCTAAAAAGGCAGGAATCCCTTTTATCATAAGCAGTTTTTGCGGAAAGTCTTTTCATGTTAAATTGCCCCTAGTAAGCTAGCACTAGCAGTGGATTAATTAGACTCATACTGGTGGTAAAATTAAACCAGATGGGTGTTTCTCCATTAGTCTACTAGATGATAAAGGAAGATTTCAGTGTTTAGTATTAAGCAATCTGGAAATTTAATATATCCACTCATTTGGTGTTCTTTGGCATTGCATTTTTGTTGTCAAAATTTCTAGTCACTGTATTTTGTAGATATACAGTTCTCACACCAATCTTTTCCATGAAATAATTACTTAGAATCCAGCAAATTTATTCCTTATGAATTTATTGTTTAGTTCTTGGTAAAGCCTGTTAAATATCTCGACAAAGCAATTTGATATTTTAATTTTGAAAATTCTCTCAATTAATATATTTATTTTCTTTCTAAGGAATAACTTTTCTCTTTCTAGAATATGTGACAATTTTTTTAATCAGTATAGAACCTTTTATTCTATTCTCACTTGAGTCATGTGTTCACTTGTAGAGACCACAATTGGTGAAAGGAAATATGCAGCTTTTTTCTGTGGATCAACAGCGAAGTCAGGCACTTGAGGCTCATGCAGCTTCATTTGCATCTTTCAAGGTGAGATTCTCTCACACCTGTTTTTTGGTTGCAGTAAGCTGATGAAAGACCCTTGAAACTGAATCATTTATTATGGCTTTGCTTAGATTTTTTGCCCCGGTTATTTCCTACACAGGTTGCAGGAAATGAGAACCCATCTATTCTGATATGCTTTGCCTCAAAGACATCCAATGCTGGACAAATTACATCAAAGTTGCACGTAATTGAACTTGGTGCCCAGCCAGGTTATTGACGTTATCCTTTCATAAAACCAATGCTGAGAGTTATATATATCTATCTATATATCTATATATATATAGTTTATTGTATATAGTGCATATGCTTTGAAAACCCTTGGCGTGGAGGAAAAAATAATTTTCCAGTTGTCTGATATGAGATAAAGATCATCAGAAGTATGGAGGGGATTCCACTGTCAAGTAGAAGAGGGGAGGGAGTGGGTTCTTTCTAAACATGGTGATTTGTTGAGGGGGCTGTTACACCAGGGGCTAAGTAAGGAAGTTTGTGGGAAGGACAATCAAAAGGATAGATGGTTTTCGGAGAAGGCAAATGACTGAAGTTGCTGTGGTGTGGATTATTGCAAGTATGAAGGGATAGAGCAGTATATGAGCTATTACATTGGGAGATGGGGAGGGGTCCTCTAGGCATATTGTGTAGGAGCTGATGCATGGGAGGGTGGCATGAATTTAGTTGCCCATAGAGCAGTTAATGTTCTTGACAGGTAAATCTGAGTCGGTTATTTTCTGGACCAAGGTGGTATACTACGTAATAACACCAAAGGTGCTTTTGATGGATGCTGTAAGAAGTGAGAATTTTCCAAGTTATGGACTGGAATTGTTCTTGATCAGGAGAATGACCCAAGGTCTCCAAGCATGCCTTTCATTTTAGAGGCATGAAGTGTGAATTTTGGTTTGGAAGGGGAAGGGGTGTGCTTGATGGATGCTGGAAGAAGTTAGAAAATGCAAGATGTCAGGGCCCTAGGGGGACAGGTGCTGGGGGCTAGAGGAACCCATGAGGTTCATGCGTTTGAAGGCATAAAGGTTAAGGGCAACAATATGGGGAAAACTGTTGAATCATTACTGAATTGGGCATGATGGCATTGGAATTGAATGCTGCTTTATGCTTCTCTTTGTTTGCCACCAACGTGCTTTTGGCTGCTGGTTGGTTGGCCTTACTAATTTGGTTTTAAGTCCTCTTTTGTTTCTGTTTTACCAAGAGATAGTGCTTTATGCTGATCCAGCATATATTTGTGTATCTTTAATTTTTCTCTGATACAATTACTGTCTGGTTAATATTCTTTTTCTTAGCTGTTGGAATGCTTCCATTTTTCTATCAGGTAAGCCAGGGTTCACAAAGAAACAAGCAGATCTTTTCTTCCCACCAGATTTTGCCGATGACTTCCCTGTGGCCATGCAGGTAGCGCATGCGATCTAATACCATTCGAAGTGTTGAACTTCACTTAAATCATCATTTGCTATCATGAATGTTATAACAACATACATTTTCTATGGAAAGTTTATTCCAATGCATTTTCATCTGGCAGATCTCACAGAAGTATGGTTTGATATATGTGATTACAAAGCTTGGCCTCCTGTTTGTGTATGATATGGAGACAGCTGCTGCAGTATATAGGAACCGGATTAGCCCAGATCCTATATTTCTCACAGCAGAAGCTTCATCACTTGGTGGATTTTATGCTGTTAACAGGAAAGGGCAGGTTCTGCTTGCAAGTGTTAATGAAGCAACATTAGTGCCATTTGTCAGTGGGCAGGTAAGCATGACTGTTGACATTTCTTTAGTTTGCAGCTTTGATTGTCATAAGTTTGCACTCAGGAATAGGCTACTTTTTCAGCTGAATAATCTGGAACTTGCTGTAAATCTTGCCAAACGGGGAAACCTTCCTGGAGCAGAAAATTTGGTAAGATATCTCTCTGGCCTTCTGGTATTGATTTCCTGGACATTCCATGTAGGACATGATAATTGCGTTGTCTCATGCGAGTACGTCAATGTCATTAACCATGTCTTTGTGATTAGTTGATATAATTAGAAAATGCCTCCTCTCCTATATATTAGAGAATGCCATTAATGCTACGTGAAATCTGATTTTTATTTTTTCCTGACTGTATCATGTCTGAGAAAGTGAAACCAGAGTTATACTTATGGTTGATTCTGTTCCTTTGTACGAAGATATTAATCTGCAACATTTAAAGATTAATCTACGGGAAAATCCACTTCTCTAAATGATGTATACACGCTTCTTGGATGCTGTTATTATTACCAAATCTCAGTGGTTTACCCATCAGATAATATTGATTACTGCTAAGTATCAATTTACAAACTTTTATTTATGGTCTTGTAGTATAGTGACACTGGTCTCTGAGTTTTTTCTGGATGTTGCTTAGCTTCATGCTGTTTCTTTGAAATTTTACGCTGGATATCCTTCTTGAGCATTTTCTCAATCCAGGTTGTCCAGAGGTTCCAAGAGCTGTTCTCGCAAACCAAATACAAGGAAGCTGCTGAACTGGCTGCAGAATCTCCCCAGGGCATATTACGAACTCCCGAGACAGTGGCCAAATTTCAGGTGTTCAAGTTATATTTTTCTTATACTGTTTCTGGATTTCATACACGTCAATAATGCATGCTTCAATGTACTTGTTTGCTTGTTGCTTATTTGTTACCTTTTTATATATGTGTAATCAAATTAAGAAATGATTATCAATATGCTTCTGAACTTGTATGCATTTAACAGAGTGTTCCAGTGCAAGCTGGACAGACACCACCATTACTTCAGTACTTTGGAACATTGTTGACCAGAGGAAAACTCAATGCTTTTGAGTCTTTGGAGTTATCCCGTCTTGTTGTGAACCAAAATAAGAAAAATCTCTTGGAGAATTGGTTGGCTGAAGACAAGCTTGAGTGTAGTGAAGAACTTGGGGATCTTGTGAAGGTATGGTGTGATTTTGTCCAGTAATCCTTGCTTATGACTGTGGATAAGCTTTCAACTGGATGCTTTATTTTTCTGACTTTCTATTAAAATGTTTAGTGCATGAATTAATTATTATTTTTGTATTAATATCTGTTTTCTTTTGAAGACTGTGGATAACGACCTTGCATTGAAGATCTACATTAAAGCAAGGGCTACTCCAAAAGTTGTTGCTGCTTTTGCTGAGCGAAGGGAGTTTGATAAGATTCTCATCTATTCAAAGCAGGTGCTTGGTTTATGTTACAAGTGCAAGACCTGATATAATATTAATTATCTTTCTGTTTGCCTCTTATGTTTGCAATTCCTCTTTCTAGAAGGAAATATATAAGTTCTTCTCCTAATGTTGATTGGAATTTGGATTATTCTTATAATGGAAACATCTTGTCCTTCGGTTCAGGTTGGATATACACCAGACTATCTTTTCCTCCTCCAGACAATTTTGAGAACCGATCCTCAGGTAATAGCTTTATTTACTTGAAATCTTGAGATAATTTACATGTGCTTCATGTAACTATTGGGAGTGACTTGAGTGATCTAACAATTTAAACTTATGCCTTAACCATTTACTCTGAAGAGTAAGACTGTCAGTTTCTGTATCCAGGTTTTCTGATTATATTTACTATTTCTTTATTTTGTGACATCAGTTCTACAACAAGTCACTTTCCCAGTCAGGATTTTGAATTTTTGCTTGCACGGTGTTAATTTTTGTAAACAATTCATATGACAGGGGGCAGTAAATTTTGCTCTAATGATGTCTCAAATGGAAGGTGGTTGCCCTGTTGATTACAATACAATCACAGATCTGTTCCTCCAGGTTCAATTTCTCTTTTTATTGACCCAGTTCCTACAGCTTCTTTTTGAGCAAGGCACATTGATGTTAGCATAGCAGGGGCATATTCTCACTTGTACCACTTGTTCCATCTTTTCTCGTACATTTGCTGTCTTGTTGGTACACTGAAAACTGGCCCTTTTTAAATTTTTTAGAGAAATTTGATAAGGGAAGCAACTGCTTTTCTGTTGGATGTTTTGAAGCCAAATCTACCTGAGCATGCCTTCCTTCAAACTAAGGTGGCTTCTCCTCCTTAAACTTACTAATATGTTTATTTCCCTGGACAATATTGCCCTTCTCTAATTTTTAGCATTTTCTGTAGGTTTTGGAGATAAACTTGGTTACGTATCCTAATGTTGCTGATGCTATATTAGCCAATGGTATGTTTAGTCACTATGACCGCCCAAGGATAGCTCAGCTTTGTGAGAAGGCTGGCTTGTATGTGCGAGCCCTTCAGGTAGGATATTCTCAAGAAGTGGGAATGTTAAAGCTGTGGATTTGCTGTAATTTGCAATCTAACTCCATTTATTTTGGCAGCATTATTCGGAGTTGCCTGATATCAAAAGAGTCATTGTCAACACTCATGCCATCGAGCCACAGGTTTGTTGTTTGCTGCCACATTATTTGGTTGCATGATTCACAAACTCCTCCTGAAATGAATTTCTGTTTCCAGGCACTTGTCGAGTTTTTTGGGACCCTTTCAAAAGAGTGGGCATTAGAGTGCATGAAAGATTTATTGCTTGTAAATCTTAGAGGAAATCTTCAAGTTATTGTGCAGGTAATTTTTACCTCGGTTTACATTATGATACTTTCATATATGCATTTGTTTAACAGTCTGGTATTTTCAGGTTGCAAAAGAGTATTCCGAGCAGTTGGGTGTGGATGGATGCATAAAACTTTTCGAGCAATTCAAGTCCTATGAAGGTCTCTACTTCTTCTTAGGGTCATATTTGAGTTCCAGGTATTGATTTTTAAGGAAAATTTGAGGGTTCTTAAGTGGGTAATGGCAACAGCAGGGCAGATATGATGTGTGTGTTTTTGGTTAAACAGTGAAGATCCAGACATACACTTCAAGTATATTGAGGCAGCAGCAAAAACTGGGCAGATTAAAGAAGTTGAGCGTGTAACAAGAGAATCCAACTTCTATGATCCCGAGAAGACCAAGAATTTCTTGATGGAAGCCAAACTTCCAGATGCACGACCACTCATTAATGTTTGCGATCGGTTTAATTTTGTTCCAGACTTGACACACTACTTGTACACGAATAACATGCTTCGATATATCGAAGGTTATGTTCAAAAAGTAAGATCTAATTGATTAACGGCTATTCTTTAGTTTGAAAGCCAGATTTCTGTATGAAATATTGATACTGTCTGCATTTAGAAGATTAAGACTATTTTCTTTTCGTATGGGTTAAATAGGTTAATCCGGGCAATGCTCCTCTGGTGGTTGGACAACTGTTGGATGATGAATGTCCTGAAGATTTCATTAAAGGTCTCATTCTTTCAGTCCGTTCCCTTCTTCCAGTTGAACCTCTTGTGGAACAGTGTGAGAAGAGGTGAGTTATTTGTTATCTTCTGTATGCTCTTTTTCTGAAGAACCTTTTTTCTTTGCTTTTTGTCTAATGCTACTTTCTTTGGGATGTAGGAATCGTCTTCGGTTACTCACGCAGTTCTTGGAGCATCTTGTTAGTGAAGGGAGCCAAGATGTGCATGTTCACAATGCTTTAGGAAAAATCATAATTGACAGTAATAATAATCCGGAGCATTTTCTTACAACAAATCCATATTATGACTCTCGTGTTGTGGGCAAATACTGTGAGAAGCGAGACCCAACTCTTGCGGTTGTTGCATACAGACGAGGACAATGTGACGATGAACTGATTAATGTCACAAATAAAAATTCTCTGTTTAAACTGCAAGCCAGGTATGCATTTTATGTTCTTTCAAACTTTGTTAGTTTCACCTGAAGTTCTGGTCTTTTTGTCTTTCTAAAAAGATCCTGATATGAATGTCAATATCTTTCTCTACAGATATGTTGTAGAAAGGATGGATGGTGATCTATGGGAGAAAGTTCTCCAACCTGATAACGAATATAGGAGACAGTTGATTGATCAAGTTGTTTCAACTGCATTGCCTGAAAGCAAGAGCCCAGAACAGGTTTCTGCTGCTGTTAAAGCTTTTATGACTGCTGATCTTCCACATGAATTGATTGAATTACTTGAGAAGATTGTGCTCCAAAATTCTGCATTCAGTGGAAATTTCAATCTGCAGAACCTTCTGATTTTAACTGCTATCAAAGCAGATCCTTCTAGGGTCATGGATTACATTAATAGGTTAGACAACTTTGATGGCCCTGCAGTTGGTGAGGTTGCTGTTGAAGCTCAGTTGTATGAGGAAGCGTTTGCTATCTTTAAGAAATTCAACTTGAATGTGCAAGCTGTTAATGTACTCCTTGACAATATCAGAAGTATAGATCGTGCTGTTGAGTTTGCTGTCCGTGTAGAGGAAGATGCTGTTTGGAGCCAAGTTGCTAAGGCCCAGTTACGGGAAGGGCTAGTGAGTGATGCAATTGAGTCCTTCATTCATGCAGATGATGCAACTCAGTTTTTAGATGTCATTCGAGCTGCTGAGGATGCTAATGTGTATCATGACCTAGTGAAGTATTTACTGATGGTAAGACAAAAGACAAAGGAGCCAAAGGTTGACAGTGAACTTATCTTTGCATACGCAAAGATAGATAGGTTGAGTGACATTGAAGAGTTCATTTTGATGCCCAATGTTGCTAATCTCCAAAATGTTGGTGATCGATTATATGATGATGAACTATATGAAGCTGCTAAGATTATATTTGCCTTCATTTCCAACTGGGCCAAGCTTGCTAGCACACTTGTTAAGCTAAAACAGTTCCAGGGTGCTGTTGATGCTGCTCGTAAAGCAAACAGCTCAAAGACATGGAAGGAGGTCTGTTTTGCTTGTGTTGATGCTGAAGAGTTCCGTTTGGCGCAAATCTGTGGGCTGAACATCATCATACAGGTATTTCATTTACTGAGGCAGTTCTATTCTTTCTGCTATCTAGTGTGTGTTTGGTTTTGCTTGGGAAACCCATTATTTACTTCATGTATGTAATATTTTGGTTAATATTTGGCTTATGGGTCAACTCAACTATGGTTGTCTTGTAAAGTGTACTTAAATAACTAGAGGCTGATCGACTTTGGTCAAGTTGGTTGATTGAGGTTTGGTTAATGAGTCTTATTTTCAAGTATAGGTTCATCCCGGACTATGTCACAATTTGGTAATTTAACTTTAGTTACATTCCATCGTTTTGTGAATTAGTAGCTTGTCCAAATGAAAACTATTGCCATATAAAGGGTGATACAGAGTCTGTGGCATGCAAATTTGTTTTTATATTGTACTTATTTTGCTTCAAATCAGAAAGCATGTTTCACAAACAATAGCCAACTTTGTTTACAGTTTTGGTATTACTGCATGGTTTGGAGAAGATCTCTCTCTTTTTGCAAAAGCTTGAACTTCTTTACACTAATGTTGTAGGTGGATGACTTGGAAGAGGTCAGTGAATATTACCAGAACAGAGGTTGCTTTAATGAACTAATCTCTCTTATGGAGAGTGGGCTAGGTCTGGAGCGTGCTCATATGGGCATCTTCACAGAGTTGGGAGTCCTGTATGCCAGATATCGGCCAGAGAAGCTTATGGAGCATATCAAACTTTTCTCTACTCGTCTCAACATTCCCAAGCTTATTCGTGTTTGTGATGAACAGCAACACTGGAAGGAACTCACCTATTTGTATATTCAGTATGATGAATTTGATAATGCTGCCACCACAATTATGAACCATTCTCCGGATGCATGGGATCACATGCAGTTCAAAGATGTTGCCGTCAAAGTTGCAAACGTGGAACTTTATTACAAGGCGGTGCATTTTTATTTGTCGGAGCATCCTGATCTTATCAATGATCTTCTTAATGTGCTTGCCCTTCGCGTGGACCATACACGTGTTGTGGACATAATGAGAAAGGTACGCTAATGAAGCTATTGGGGTCCTATTACTCGAGCATCTTCTCACCCTAGAAACAAAACATAGATATTCTAAGCTTTTATAATGTGGTTGCTTAAGTTTAATTTTCTTTTCCGCCTGTTTCAGGCTGGCCACTTGCATCTTGTGAAGCCATATATGGTTGCAGTCCAAAGTAACAATGTGGCTGCTGTCAATGAGGCCTTGAATGAAATCTATATTGAGGAGGAGGACTATGACAGGCTTCGAGAATCTGTTGACATGCATGATAACTTTGATCAGATTGGTCTTGCTCAGAAGGTAAGTAAATTGTCTTCTTTTATTTTATTTTTTTAACAAATACTTTTTCGACGTTCATTTTACAAATGAGCTTGTGAGATCATGGTCTGAGCAGATTGAAAAACACGAGCTGCTTGAGATGAGGAGAATTGCTGCATACATCTATAAGAAGGCTGGGAGATGGAAGCAGTCAATTGCTCTGTCCAAGAAGGACAACCTTTACAAAGATGCCATGGAGACATGCTCTCAATCTGGTGATCGTGAGCTTTCTGAGGAGCTCCTAGTTTATTTCATTGAACAGGTACTTGTTTCGTGTTTCTTATCAATCAGACCAGCCTCATCTCTTATTTGAAACTGTGAACACAATATTTCCCCTATGCAATACAGATTTTGAAGGTTCATCTCATTGTTTTGGTGTATAATCTAGGACTTAAATGAAAAAGAAATCCCTCAAAACTTAATCACACATCAGCACACAAAATGTGTTTATGTGAAGACGAGAAAGCCAAGTACATTTATGGCCAAGTATTAGCTATATCAGCAGCAATAATTTTGTGTGTTTTTAGTAGTGAATAGATCACTGATTCTCAAGTATCAACTATATTTGTTATTATTTATTGTGAGTTGATTCTTTGGCTGTGTATTTACAGGGAAAGAAGGAATGCTTTGCTTCTTGCCTCTTCATCTGTTATGACTTGATTAGGCCAGATGTTGCTCTAGAGCTTGCATGGATGAACAATATGATTGACTTCGCATTCCCATACCTCTTGCAGGTTTGTTACATTTTGGCTGGTTGATTTGTTACTTTCTGTTAGTTTATTTATCACAAGCTATCTTAACTTTGAAATATTTTCTCTTAGTTAAAAATTTTTACCTGCTTGTGATATTTTTTCAGTTCATCCGTGAGTACACTGGCAAAGTGGATGATCTGGTGAAAGATAAGCTCGAATCTCAAAATGAAGTGAAAGCTAAAGAAAAAGAGGAGAAAGATTTGGTTGCTCAGCAGGTGGTTAACATAATCTGTTTTCTATTTTTAGGGTATTTCCATCATTTTAAGCCACATTGTAACACGTTGTTATTTGCAGAACATGTATGCCCAGTTGCTTCCACTTGCATTACCTGCTCCGCCAATGCCAGGCATGGGAGGAGCTCCGGGGATGGGTGGGCCTTTCACTGCACCCCCTCCTATGGGAGGGATGGGAATGCCACCAATGCCACCATTTGGCATGCCCCCGATGGGAAGCTACTAAACTAAAAGCAACATAATGATTCGTCAAAGATTTGCACAAATGACATTTTCATTCGAAAATGAAAACCTTCAGTGCGATGCTTCCGAATCAGTAGTCCGTCAGCTCGTTATTTGTAGTGTAGGTATGAACTGATTTACTTTTTTGTTAGCAGGCAATTTTTTGGTGTCACTGAGGTTGAGTTGAGGATTAAACTTTAGTGACTGACATTCATTCGATAAAAATGGGGACGGTGCTGCCGGGGGCTCATGTATAGTTCCCCCTTTAATATTTACTTCAGCGAAGGCGACATTTGTTTGTTGCCGCCCTTTTGTGGGATTTTTCTCCTTGTATTCCTACGTCATGCTACCCAGCTTTTCCATATTATTTAGTAGATTTTGGATGACAGGAAACCTGAAACTTGTATAAGTTTGATTATAACAGAATGATGTCTTTGACTTTATTTCATTGGGTCTTCTGCAGCTCTTCGTCCAGACATGAAGTTTGCTACTCTGGTTTCATCACTTATTTTGTTCTTGTCAGTGGTTGATGGTCTTTGGTGTTTATTTTGCTTGTCTTACATTACTTTTGTACGATATAATTCCTTGTAAGTCTCATCTCCAGGTCTGTTCCTCCACTAAAATCAGATTAGAGGATGCAAATTATTGAAGGAACAGAAAGTTTCATCATTATGGTATCTTTCATTCATCTGTATAATATAATATAAATCTGACTGAAGGGTACTATTAATTGTTGTTATTATTATCTGGCATCAGTACTGAAAGTTTGGGATTCTGTTCGAGTATCTAAAGTTCTTTCTCTTACAGTAACTAAATGTATAGAATTAAAATAAAAACAACTCTAAAACTCTATAAAAATAAATAAATAAATAAATTTGTTTTACGGCTTGTGAGCATGATGTTAATTTTTTGGTGTGATTGCTTTGTAATTTGAAATAATTATTTATAGAAATAAGAATAGTACACAATTATATTGAGGGTGTGGATAGGACACACCCTGTGAGGCGTGGGTCTAGGTTGCTCTAGGGTGGTAACTATAGACGGAAAAAAAAAATCATTCTCAAATTATTCTTATTATTTCCTTCTCCTGCTTCAGTATAATATAAATAAATAAATAAATAAATAATTGAACTATATATTCATAACTTTTTTTTTTCTTTTTTATTAAAACCAATTATATATCTTTAGGGTTTAGGTCTCAAAAGGGTCCATAATGAAAAGCCCATTAAAAGATCCTCTCTTAAGTTTAAAGGATTTCCTGGCGCGGGCCCCACACTAAGCACCGCCTTCATCTTTCTCTTTCAATCTTTTTCTTCTTTCTTCTCTCTCTCTCTCTCTCTCTCTCTCTCTCTATATATATATATATATACCATCATAAAACCCTAAACATTCTCCATTTCCTTCATCGCCATCATCGTTCTCGTTCGCTTCCTTCGTCTTACCTCCATCCATGGCCAGCAACGATCCCGAGCGCCGCGATGAGGAGGAGGCACCTGAAGCCGCCGATGATGAGGACACCGGCGCCCATGTCGCCCCCATCGTCCGCCTCGAAGAGGTCTCCGTCACCACCGGGGAGGAAGAGGAGGACGTCCTTCTCGATCTGTAATTCCGCTTCTTTATTGCTTATCTCTTCTGAGATCTTTGAGGTCTTGATGTTTTGATGTTTGATGATGGTTTTTCAGGAAGGCGAAGCTCTACCGGTTTGATAAGGAGGGGAATCAATGGAAGGAGCGGGGTACTGGGAGTGTGAAGCTTTTGAAGCATAAGGAGAGCGGCAAGGTTCGTCTTGTCATGCGACAGGCTAAGACCTTGAAGATCTGCGCCAATCATCTAGGTTTTCTTTGATTTGATTATGTTTTTAATCCCTCGTTGATAGGGTCTGAGGAGTTGATGGTTTGATTTTTTTTTGGTTTTGAATTTTTTTTATAGTGATTCCATCGATCAAGATGCAGGAGCATGCTGGGAATGATAAGTCGTGTGTATGGCATGCCACTGATTTTTCAGACGGGGAGTTGAAAGATGAGATGTTCTGCATTCGTTTTGGATCTGTTGAAAGTGAGTATTGGCTTTTTTTTTTAAAAAAAAAAAAAATTGTTTCTTGAATTCATTTGAATGGATGTTTGGGCTTATGTAGGTACATTTTACTTGTCGGGTTTATTTAGTCTATCAGTTGTTCGGGAAACACAGACTTAAGTTTATACGTAATGAGCTAACTATGTTCCAAGTGTGTGATTTTGATCCTTTGGATCGACTCATCACCGTGAACTCTTATTTAGGGTTTTTGGTGAAGAGGGTATTGGTTTCTATTCAATAATGATCAATGTGGGGATCTTTAGACCTGATTAGTAATTGCTGTAGTTTGTTTATGAGGAGTGGGATGCACACTGCTTCTTAGTTTTATTTAATAATAGCAGTTCTCTGTTTACCCTCCATTGTTCTTTCTTTTCGGCCAAGATGTGATCCTAATAATTGTTCTTATCATCTTAGATTTAAGGAATTAGATTTTGTTTTTTTGTTTTAATAAATGGTACCTGCATTATATGGTATGTAGAAACAAATAACTTGCTTACTCTTGGGTCTTTTAAACCATTAAACTTGCCCCAAATGCCTATGTAAGCAATTTTTTCAGGTTATCAAGTAATTGTTTGAGTTATTTTCCCTTTTTTTAGTTGATTTTATTATGTTATTGTACCCTCAAAGCAGTCCCCTCTCCTCGGGGTGCTTAACTAACTTTTCAAACCTGAATAATCATAATTTTGATGCTCCAAATATGTGTGAATATTGGTCTATGTGTTTTTTCCCTATGATGCCTGTATACAGTGGAAGGTGTAGTTGTTGGTTTGTATAGTTTTTGGTTCCAATAATAGTGACAACCATGAATAGTCATATTATTCATGATTTATTCCTTGTGTTGGTTTGTTTTATCAATATCTGCTAACTCAACTTTTGTTGAGCTATAATACCTAGATAGCAGCAGCGCCATGTTATTTTAAAAGAAAATTTCTGTTTTTGACAATTTTGAATTTTTAAGGTGGTCATTAGCTATCCTAATTATAGTTAAAATAACAAATAATGAACTTCCAAGATGTGTTAATTTCTTTTTCCTCTTTTGATCTCTTTTTGATTGAAATAATTATTTAATCATTTCAGATATTTGTTTAGTCAATAGTTCTAGACTGGGAAATTGTCTAGGATCAATATAGGCTTTCTTCTTGATTGAATTAGCTGAACAATGTGATAAAAATGGCCTTGGTTTCTAACATGAAGTGAGAGAACATCAGTGGAAATGCCAAAACTAAAATTATATTCTAGGGATGAAAGAGCATGCTTGCGTGGCGGGCTGTTGTTTGGGGAGCGGTGGGAATTGTGATGTATTCTACCACTGACAAGGCCGTACTTGTGTACCACAAGATGTAGTTAGCTCTGCTTCATATCTGTTTTTTTCTTGGGGAAGGTTTTATTTGGTTGTTTTAGCAGTGAAATTTGCGGTGTTGTTGGATTAAATATGCCATCTTTGAGTGCTTCACACCAGATAGTTTCATTGGGTGTCATTTATTTGTCATTTTATTCAATAGAGTTTTCACAAGAATACCTAGAATGGGATTCCAACTGAGCACCTTTTGTTTTAGAATGTTAGACTAGGCCAATTAGAGGCTATTGCATATCTTCATGTCTTGTCATTTACGGTGCTTTCCATGTCCCTGGTTGAAGACAATAGCATGCTTTTGTATGTCCGCTAGTCTCCCACAGATTTTTCCCTGCTTTACTTGTATTATGTGTAGTAACCATATACGGTCTTGTTTCAGACTGCAAGAAATTTATGGAAAAGGTTGAAAGCATTGCCGAGGACCTCGGAAAGAATGAAGAGAAAGAAAGCGAAGAAACCACCTCAGCAGCTGGGCTATTGGAGAAACTTAGTGTTGGCGATGAAAGCAAAAGCGAGGAGAAGAGCAAGGACGAGGCATCCACAGCTCAGACAACAGAAGAGAAAAAATCTGACGATGATAAGAAACCAGAGTAGCATCCTTCAGAAGCTCGAGCCTTGCGTCCATGATATTTGTTCCTGCTACCTTATTGGAATACACCCATATTTTTCTCATGTTCCTCTGGATTTGGTTCATAAGTTTGTGTAGATGTTAAGAGTGAGTTTTTGAGTATTTTCAGTCCTATTCTGTGGCCATATTCTGTGATTTCCTTCCCAGACTCTTTCAAGTGTCTTTTCATCATGCTGTTAGGGTTGGGTCCTGTTTGAGTACTGGAACTATTTCATTCACTTTTGGGTTGTTTGGATTGGTTACTGGTTGTGTTTGCAAGGTTTTTTTTTTTTTTTGTTGGTATCACTCTTATTAATTCTTTTGTCTTTGAATTGTATTGTCTGATCTGTGTGTGAAATTATTCTCCAATTGCGTCGCAGAAAAATGTCAATTGAACTTTATAAATGATTTTGGAAGTTTATTCAGTAAAATTTGTGTGTACAAGGGACAGTATTTTACCTGAACCGTATTTTATTTGTTGATTTTTTTAAATTTTTTATAAATTACATTATACTTTATTCTGTTGTAGTTAATCGGATTTTACTTACTAAAAAATTTAATTATTTTATAAATTTTATAAAAATTAGTTTTTTTAAAATTACTCTTGATTTATATCTTCACATTTTTTTTCAGAAGTTTAATAGAATGTTAAAGATAATTTTTTTAAAAAAAATAATAAATATTTATTGATGTTAAAAAATAATAAATAAATAAATAAAACATAAATTTGTGATAGATAGATAAGAACGAAGGAACAATAAACACTGATTAATTATGTTAAATAATTAGAAAAAAATTTGGGAAAATTTTATTTTTTAAATCATAAATTTATATAATTTTTGGATAAAGCACTTCTTCAATTCACAAGACTAAAATTGTCATAACATGAATTGTAGATTATTTTTTGAATTAATATATTGAATAAAATCCATAAAATATATTTTTGATCTTTTTGCCAGTGGATTGTCACTATGTATATAGCAGCGGCATTGACAATTGTTTGACATAATAAATTGCAATTGCATGCAAGATATACATTGAAATTAATATTAACATAAAATTTTTAAAAATCACAAAGTTTAGAAAAATATGTATATTTTTAATTATATATATGGATAATAAAACCAATTTCATACATGAAGAAAAAGAAAGTAGAACATTATACATACCCTTGAGTGCAATTTTTTTTAGATATTATAAATGAAATAATTAATAAAACAAAAAATATAAAATAAGTAATGAAACAAAAAATATAAAACCAGTCTACACCAAAACATTTTGCAATAAATTCTATTAAAATAAAAAAATACAAATTATATATATATCCGCAGGTGAGCACAATATTTATTACTGTGCTATAATGAGATATAATCAGTGGTTAACTGGGTTGAGTAGAGGATGGATGCTCTCTCTCTCTATATATATTCCCAATTTTTGACCCAAAATACCCCCGGTTCTATGGCAATTTTTTATTAAAATATTATAAATAAAATAATTAATAAAAAAAAAATATAAAACCAGACTACAACACTATAATTTTTTTTGCAATAATTTCTATTAAAACAAAAAAAATACAAATTATATATATATATATTTTTCAATTTATGACCCAAAAATACCCCCGGTTCTATGGCGGCTTAATAATAGACAAAAACTTTGTTCCCTAAATACCCGTGTCTTTCTATAACTAGCTAACTTTTCTTATTAGTTCTCCAAAATTTTTAGTCTTTCTTCCCAAATTACACCTCTTCAGGATCCCTCTCTCTCCTGAATTTATAAATCCCTAATCCTAAAAAACCCTCTTTTTATTCTTTTCTCAAAACCCTCGCTTTCGATCTCTCCTCTCGTTCTCTTTCTCTCTTAGGTCAGCTTCCCCTCTTTGATCGATGCCTCTTTTGTTTCTGATTGCTGTATGATCGCATTTTTAGTATCCATTAGTTGCAATTACGTGATTTCTTACAGCAATTGCATTTGTTGTCGCTGTTGCTGTGTCAATTATGAGTGTTTTTTGGGAATTTTTTTGGATTAATTGTGTGGCTTTCTTAGCTTTGATCTGTTATTCATGCGGTTGGTTGAAGAGTATCGTTTTGCAACTGTTGGCGAGTTGGATTTTGCTTCTCTTCTTGATTTTTTGGTTTTGAATCTTGTTTATTGCTCGTCTTCAATTCCATGTGTTTGTGATCATTGAATGCGGTTGTTTTGTAAGCTAGCAAAGTTGTGATTTTGGTTGGAGATGTTAAATATAAGTTGTTTTTCTGATATATGATCAGTTTAATTTGGGATTTGCTGTGAATTAGCTTGCTTAAAGAGTAGTGGGATTTATTTTCTGTTTTCTGGGCGTTGTTCGAATGAAAGAATGATATTTTGAAGTGACAAGTGTCAATTGCTTCTGTTTTGCTTTCCTGGTCTGTAAATCTGGATGTTTGTGGATTGTGGTCACCTTTCTTCCACCGCTTTTGGAAATAAATTCTCATATGGAGATTATGCCAAGCGGTCTCTTTCCATTGGATTTGATCATGGGTTAGAAATTAATGTTTTTTTGCTGGTTAAATTGTTGCCTTTTTAACTGCCTGCCTACTAATATTCTTGGTATTTTTTGTTAAGATTTTAAGACCATGTTTATGTTCATGTTATCTTTACTGTTCAAGCTCAGTGATTGATGCAATTTTTTTGCCTAATACTGTGCTAGTCTTACTGTCATGCATTTTGTTACCATTCTTTTCTGCTTGTTTACTTTCTATTTTTTTACCATTATGGTGGAGATTAAAATTGGCATTTTGATGCTAATTTTTCCAGCCTTCATCTTTAACTGTTTGTTAACTCATAGGCTTGTTCTGGACTACTGTTATAAGTTGGCATTTTGATTTTGTGGATTAGTATTTGCTTCTTCATATCTGTTCAATGAATTTGTTATAATTATGACAGGTCCTGTGGTTATTTCTCTGAACTACAAATATCAAGTGACCTTCAAACAAGATGGTTAAAGTTGCTATTTCACATCAATAACATGTTTGTCTACTATGTTGTTTCTTTTTTGTAACTTGAAGATACAATACTGAATTTATAAAGAGATGGCAGCTAGTAGCAAATTTGACCTACCATCAGACAGCCCTGATGGGTCTACTTACATGAATGGTCCACGCAGTTCTCACGGAGCTGCTTCATTGGAGAGGGTGGGAAGCTTTCGTGAGGGTTCAGAGAATCGAGTATCATCCTCACTTCCAAGCATGTCTAGGTCTGGTTCAACAATATCACAAGGTGACACAAACAATCTAGTTCAGTCTCTTCTTTCAGATTTAAAACCAGTGGTTTTGGAGCCAAGGTTACCTAGAGCAGGAGAGCTAAAAAGAGGTATTAGTTCCATTCTTGGTGTCTCTCCTGAAGATTCTGTTCATGCTTCAGTCAACACAAAGCCTTTGCCTTCTTCATCGGTGGAGGAACTCAAACGTGTGAAGGGTAATCTGAATGAGAGTTTTTTCAAGGCGAGGTATTCTGCTTTTTCTTCCTCTATTTTTTATGCCACAAATTTGTCACCTTGAGAAATCTAAATTACAGTTTTTAAGTTTTGCTTCATTACCGAAGTCAGCTATTATCACTTTCCACTTGTATTTGATAGTAATTGTTTCCTATATTGAGTTGTCCGAGGATTCTTTTTTGATCCCTTTGTGTGTCTTTTTTGTTTTGGTTTTCGTGCTTCAATTTGGACTATTGGTGCTTTTTTGTTTGCACTTCCAACTGATGACTTTTTAATTTTTTATCCCACAAAATTTTGATAGGGAACGAGTGAAAGCGTTTAGTGATGCAGTTTGCAAAATTGATAATTATCAGCATACACAGTCGAAAAAGCGTTCTCGAGCTGCTATTTCATCAAATGATCGCTCCAATGCATTGTTTTCTAGTGCTAGTATGGTCAAGGTGGCCCCTCAGAGTCATATGAGTCCCAATATAGGTTCTCAGAAAATAGAAGAGAAGGTCAAACCCACTGTACCAAACAGGAGAGCTCGAACATCTATGGTGGAAGGAAGGGTAGGTTTTGGGAATTAGCATTTTCAATTTGTTGTTGGCTCTGTTGTTTACAATCCCTTGCATTTATTCTTTTTGTTTATAGATTGTTTATTTTAACCAGAAGCTTAGAGCTAAATTTGCCTTGAAAGACGAACAACTGCTGAATTTGCTTATTTATTTTCTGATATACGGAGTATACACTTCCTGTCTAAGTTATGTGAAACTTAAATTTGTAATTCTTCCCGTGATGTTACTGTCATAAATGTTCTCTGACCTGGTTCTGTTTAGAAAATAGTTTTCAGTATAAATACTGTTTAAGCAAATGAGAAGCATGCCTCCTGCAATCTCTGGAAAAGTTGTCCATTGTGGGGACACATGTAGGTTAGATTTTGATATTTTTTATGTTATATAATGAAAGGCAAGTACACTGGGCTGTTCTCAAGTCTTTGGTGACTGGGGAATGTTTGAAATTTCATTTTGTACTAGAGACACTATCCTTATAATGGGAAGGTCTTTGTGAATGATGCAACTCCTTTTGTTTTTATTTGATTTAGATGGACGTTCGGGCTAATGCTATTTCTAGACCATCTGGCCTTCCTGATACGGGCAGAGAGATGTTCAAATTTGTAAATAGTGGTCCAGCAACATCAGAAGAAAAAGGTCGGGCATTAACATCCGAGGCTGATGAATCCGAGAAACCAAGGTTAAAGAAGAAACGCTCTGTGATTAAATCAGATGGCTCTGGAAGTGCTGTTATGGCTAGAGCACTTGATAGTGATAGGGAGACCAAACGGGTAATGCAACCAAAAGTTGGTACTGATGTACGGCCGAGACTAAATAATACCCATGGTTTCAGGTGTGATAACTCTTCTCATCATATTTGCATGGTTATTTGTGTTAATGTTCCAGTAAAATATAAATGTTCTTCTTGAAAAATCTTAATATGCAGGTCTGGACCTGCATCTGGAAGCATTAGAATTGGAAAGCCCGATCTAACTTCCCAACAAAATAATCTTGGGATGAGGCCTTCACCTAGAAGTGACCAAGACAACAGCTCACTGCCTAATGACAGAAGAGATCGTCTAATTGGTTTAGATAAGGAAGGTGCCACTCTCAAAGTTGGTAACAAGTAAGAAATTAACAAGGACACGTATTTGCTTGAACTTTTTTTATGCATTGAACTCCATTACATATGACATTAACTAAAAGTATCATTTAGTTTCACATTTTATTGGAATGGTCACAGTCAAAGCACAAAGCCTAAAGTCTACAGCTGCTAAAAGTCTTAGCCATTTTCCCTCTTAGTTTATTCCTTCCATGAGAAAAAAAAAGGTTGCTATATCCATTTTATCTTCTTGAGAGATGATGCTTATTACATTATAAAATCTTCTTGTTTCTCATTTACGATATACATTACTTGCTCATTATTTTAACTTTGAATTCACAGGCAAAATAGCAGTGAAGAAAACACAACTGGCAGTTTATTAACAAGGTTAAACACATCTGTTCGGGCTCCCAGATCAAACTCAGGTTCTCTGTCAAGGGCATCCCCAAATCCTCATCGAGTGCTAGCAAATCCTGATGACTGGGAGCAGGCACAGTTTACAAGTAAGGTCAATGGTTTTGGCGGGGTTGTTAATCGTAAATCCTCATCATCTCAATCAGCAGCGTCACCTACACTTCCATCTTTCGGACAAAGGCCTCAAAAGATTGCACGTGTTGCAAGAAGATCAAATTTACCTCTAGTTTTAAATCACGACGAATTGGCCATATCTGATACACTAGAAAATTCATCCATTAAGGAAGATGGGCTTGGGGTTGCAAGGCATTTGTCTTCAAATACTTCTCAAGTTAAATTAAAAATTGATCACATACAACAGGCTACTCTTTTGGAAAATGAGGAGGCTGGTGTCACTGAAAGCAAGTCAAAGGATAAAGTTAAAAAATGTAATGAGATAGAGGAAAAAACTACACCATCTTTGCAGAAGGTTGCATCTCTGATTTTGCCCACAAGAAAGAACAAGGTGCCTGTTGAAGATGATATTGGAGATGGCAATCGAAGGCCAGGACGGGTTGGAAGAGGCTGTGCTCCTGCATCTTCTGCCTTGCCTGCCGCATTCGAGAAACTAGATAATAATTCCACTTTAAAACAAACAAGAAGTGCAAGAATTAGTTCTGAAAAAATTGAAAGGTGATAAAAATTCCTATTTTTGACCAATAATTTGTAACTATTTTATGCATTTAGCTCATTTGATTTTTTTTCCTTGCTTTAGCAGACTAGGTCGTCCCCCTTTCAAGAAATCATCTGAGCGCAAGTGCCATACCCGTCTAAAGCATTCAGTGAACAATGCATGCTTAGATGCTGTTGGTATGCCAATCAAGAATGTGACTTAATTCATTTATTCTTCTCTACATCATTATCCATCTATATCACATCTGCAGGAGAATCAGATGATGACCATGAAGAGCTTTTGGCTGCAGCAAATGCGGCCTTGAATGCAAGTAGGTATTTCAAACAGAGTTCATTGTTGTCTATGTCTGCTTTGGATTGTGAACAGAGAAATAATAGTGTATCTTGTGCAGAGCGTGCTTGCCCCAACTCTTTCTGGAAGCAATGTGAGCCCATCTTTGGTTTATTCTCTGTGGAAGATATAACATATTTGGCACAGCAGGTAATGATGAGGTTATAAGAATTTTTGAAGTTATCCTCAAGCATTTTTTTTCCAGGTTATTTTATTTTAATCTGTATCGGCAGATCCAGCCTGTAGATGATGAGATTTCTGCTAGTAGGTCCAGTATGTATGTGGAAAATAGTGGGCAGAGCCTGAAGGTATATGCTTCTAAACTTTGTGTGTGTGTGTGTGTGTGGCAGCTTCTTCCAAAAATTTTGTGTGTGGCAGAATCTTCCAAATATTGAGAATATTTTATTCCAATTGTCACATGGTAGAACACCTCATGATCTTGGGGTGAATTCTTTTGTAGTCTTTGTACGGGTTCCTGGAAATCTTTGTCTTTGCATGTGCAAGCACCCAGATGGTTTTTTTAACAGTCCAGATCACTGAGCCTAGATGCTTTGACAATTGACAACCATGTGATTTTGTTAAAGAATCTATTGTTTATTTCTGTTAGTTGCCTGCTTTAAACATTGCAAATATGTAATGAGCTTGTTATGTAAATTTAGCACAACTGTTCTCTATTCTTCAGGATGATTGTGGACACATTTCACTGCCATCAAAATCTGCCCTTGGGTGTTTGGATGATCCTGTTTCTATGTCAAATGGAAGTATCTTGACTTCAGGCGAAAGCAACATAAAAATCAACAGTGAAATAAAACGAGATGAGCCTTTATTGGAGCAGTTAGTAAGTGGAAAAGGCATTCAAAGTGGCATTTCAATTTGCCAAGCTCTTCTTTCAGCTATTATTGAAGATGAAGATGTTGAAAATTTCTACTGTGACACTAGTACATCAGAGGAATACTCTTACTCAGATGCTTATGGATATCGATCTGAGGTTGGTACAAAGTTAACCAAAGGGTTTTCATTTGCTTTCATCTAACGACTTCCAAACTGCTGACATCACTCTTATTAATGGCTACAAGGTTCGCAATTGGATGTTCCATGAGGAACCACCACAAGACAAATTGGAAAGTAGTAATGGCTTGCAAGACACAGGACCCAGATCCAGGCTTGGAAATTCACTTGATGATTTTTTCCCCTGTGGCACAGTGTCCCCTGACATTGCATGCACTGAATTCCAGTATAACCGGATGAGCATCAATGATAGGATTCTTCTGGAACTGAGTGAAATTGGTCTCCACCCAGAGCCAGTGGTATATATCTTTCCAAAACATTCCTTTATTTTGGAAATATAATATTCCCCCACATTTGATCAAATTTCTTTATCGTTTAAGTTCTGGTTTTATTTATGCTTAAGATAATTGTTAATAACTCTGGTCTAGTACTTGCACACTATCTAGGTGCTATCAACCATTGTATGTACTTTCCATTATGTTGGTATTATGAAAGAAGTCTACCATGCCTCGTGAAACTATTGAGATGGTATGGTAAGTGACCATGGCTTGTGCTTGCACATTATCTTGGTGCTAATAATTATGACCTAGCTTGCATTATCTAGGTATTGCAAAAGGCAAGACTCTATTTGAAACCTTTGATCTGTGTTGTTAATACCTCGTTATCTACCTGGAGTCTGTTTTTATGCAGCATATTGAGCTTCAAGGTTTGCCAAATCATCTTTCGTTTATGTTTATTGACCCAAACGTCATATGTGGCCATATTTTGGTTTTGTTACACATAATTGCGCTTGTTCAAGCATTTATGTTTCATTCATTCCTTAAATTAATTTGGGTGCAAGCCTTTTCCTATGTTTCATATTTACTACATTCTCTTCCACACAGCATGTGTTGAATATGATATAGTAATATTATTTTCTAACTCTGCAAAGGCTACTCCTTCTCAAGTTCTCATCTGATGGTCTAGTAGATTATTGCCAGTTTTACAGCATATTGTGATCTTATTGCCAGTTTTACTGCATATTGTTATCATGAAGCACATTTTCACTACTAGCATCCAGAAATTCTATTTAATTTCCTGCTTTTTTTTTTAATAATAATCTTCAGCCTGATTTGGCTCAAAGTGAAGAAGAAGATATTGGTGATGACATTACTAAATTAGAAGAGGCTTCATGAGCAGGTATTTCCTGTTCTTGTTGTTCTTCTTGCTCTTATTCTTATTTTATTTATTTTTTTTTTTTTCATTTGGTGTTCATTCTGGGTTGATTTTCCTTTGTTGTTTTGTTATAATCAGCTCTAAATTCCTACACTGTTGTAGTTATATGGTTCACATCATCATGCACCTTATGCACTACGCATTGACATAGATGCTCATTATGATTGCCATTAAGGAATTTGTTGATGACATTATACCCTTAAGTTCTTTGAGGAACCTTATAACAGGTTCGCTATTTTTAACTCAAGTGCTACTATCACAAATATTCTTCTCATCTTCCACCGATGCATTTACTGAAATCTAGGATTAAGGCTTCTCAATATCAATCACTTGCAAAAAGTTGCTTTGTGATTTTTGCTGATATTCCCATTTGTTACTGTCTGCTCTGTTGATCTTTTGGTTAGCTCCTATTATGCTTGACTTGAAAATTTATGCAAGCAACATTTAGGAGTTGTGATCATTGGTATATGTTTCCTAGTGAACAATATAAATGATTTTAGAAAAATATGCTTTGCAAATAAATATTTTTCTCTCATTACAAAGGTTCGGAAGAAGAAAAGCTTATTACTCAATCTAGAGAAGCTTGTGATGGAGGCAAGAGGAGATCAAGAAAGGTATCAATCAAGTACTGCGTATAACTGCAGATTATGAAGTAGTATTGCTCTATGAAATTCATTGGGTTTCTCTTATAATTTGTTACTGAACTACTTGTTTATTTATGAATAGGAAACTTGAGCGTCTTGCGCTGGACAAACTTGTTGGGCTGGTGTATGACAAATATATGGTAATCAAAACTGTACATGCCTAGTTGTTTATCTACCTGTACATCAATTTATTGTATTTAGGGAATAATAAATTTTGGAGAAGAGGGAGAGGTGTGGGAGGGAATGCTAGTTAATTATAGTTATGGTTCTTTGGTGTGTGGGAGTATTTGCTGGTTATAAACCTTATGGTTATGGTAGGCACAGCTAGGAATAAGGTCCAATCACCTGGTTTGGTGTCTTTCGGTTCTAATTTACTTCTATTTCTTTTTTTAATACCTACATTAGACCTTTTATATGAAAGGTTTCTTATGCTTCAAACAAGACACATTATCTATTTATTCCTGGGAATCCATTTGTCCTTTCTAAGATTGACTTTCGTTATGTACCATGGTAAGATTTATTACATGCATTTCTTTCTGTTTGCACTTAAATGGGTAGCGTGTTTAATACTAAATTGCTCCTTCGGTTTGTGCTTGTACATGGAGTTGTCAATACAAGTCTGAATTTTAATTCCAACTTTCTGCTTTTAGACTGATTTAACGCAGAAATTTGTATACTTCACCATAGCCCTGTTATTAAGTCTTTTGCTTTATTAACTGATGATAGCTGCCCCGTGTGAAATTGAATTACAGGCTTGTTTTGGTCCACATGCTTCTGGTGGTAAACATGTGAATAAAAATACGAAGCTTGCCACGATGGCCCTGGTTAAAAGGACCTTAGCTAGATGTCAGAAATTTGAGAAGACAGGGATTAGCTGCTTTGATAAGCCTGCTTTTAAGGACATGTTTCTCTCTATATCTTCTCACAATGCTGACATGGAAAGTATGGACATTGCCATGGATGGTGAGGCCGCCAAGAGTTTTGCTTCAGCTCAACACTCACAAAGAACTACGGGTAATTTATACCACTTCCCACTGAATATATGCCTTCTAGTGTTGTGCATCTGGAAAGGCAGTGTTTTTCTCCTTGCTGCTTATTCGGTATCTTTTTTTCCTTTTGGCATCTCTTTTTACAGATATTGGCACTTGTCTGGCCTCACAACCAGTGCAAGGGATGAATATGCTTGATAAGAGTTGTAACACTCTCCAACCTATCAACCAATCATCAGAACAGGAATACGGTAAAGATGAGCCATGGTTGAGCAGAGTGAAGAGGAGGGAAGTATTACTTGAGGATGTAGTTGGTGGTAGTAGTAGCAACACTATACGACCCCCCACGGGCCTAGAAAGTTCTCTTGCAAGGGGTACAAAAGGGAAAAGGAGTGGAAGGGATAGAGGAGGGAAGGGGAGCAATAAGGACCCGGCATCTAGAACTGGTACACTTAAGGCACGACCGTCTTTATCTAATGTCAAGGGTGAAAGGAAGACCAAGGCCAAGCCGAAACAGAGAACTACACAGTTATCGGCTTCTGTCAATGGTCTCCTTTCCAGGAATACAGAGCAACAACCTGATACACTATTATCTTCTTCCGGCCACAAATCACAAGGAAAATTAGATGAGAGTACTTCGCTTTCGGATTCTGTCGGAATTCAGAAAACATCTGATGATGTCGAGGCTATTGAGCTGGGCCATTTGCAAATACCTGAATTAGATGTTGACGATTTCACTGGTCAAGGACAGGATCTAAGTTCATGGTTGAACATTACGGATGATGACGCAATGCAAGACTTCGATTGTATGGGGCTGGAAATTCCTATGGATGACCTTTCAGATGTTAAGTTGATGATATAAATGCCGTTGCTCGTGTTCGATTTTTTGTAGCATACACTGAAGAAAGTATACCCAATGTTGCAGTCCGAGTCCGAGTAATTTCTCGCTATATTTATCCGTCTTCCGGCTTTTGAGAAGTTAATAGGGATCAAATCTCTGTGCTCTCTGTTTTTCTTGTAATTTTGTTCATGTGGCCACTGCTTGCAGAAATCTTTGTTTCTTGTTTTTCTTTCTTTCTTTTTTTTTTTTAATCTTTTTGGCAAACAAGGTGGTGGTGTAAATGTTTGGTCATGCAAGAGCTTTGTAAATACTTGATGCTGATTGACATTATCTCAATCAGTGAGTGTGGTTGTGACAATTGTATATACATTTTTGTCTCAAATAAAATGAAATGATATTTATCTTATTGGAATTGGATTCTTCCTTTGTGCAGATACATTTCTATGCTTTTCTTGATGTTGTCCCTTGTGTCAACATCCATCAACTTTATTACCTTCTTCTTGACTCTTTTTTTAGGCATACCTTTTTCTTTCTTGTTTCTTCATGTCAGCAACCTTTATTTCATAAAATGATTTCTCTTGGTGATTGGGTAAATTATATGAACATTCAGTTAATTGTTTGGACACTTTTATTTGAGTCCTTGTATTATAAAAAATATATTTTTATTTAAATTCCTGTTCAATTGAGTCATTAATACTTACACAATTAATAATAATATATAATTAATTAAAAATACACTGATGTTTATGTGGTATAATATAATAATATTATATAATTTCAACTTGAGAACATTATTAGACATAAATTGTATGATGTGTTATGTCACGTCACCCTTTTTATTGCCAACATGAGCAATTGGACATAGATCTAAAGTTAGTGATACACAATTGAATTTTTTTTTTTATAATTCATTTGACTCAAATAAGATTATTTCAATAGTTGGGTGATCATTTAAACAATTTATCTTTGTTTATTTTAATATTTATTTATTTATCTCAATGATTAATAATTACTTTTCACTGGTTCTGCTCTGTGCCACTCTGATCCCTGATTGATGCATCAATTATTTGACACTTTTGTTGGGGACCCAGTTTTCCTCATTATTTAATTTACAACACTCATTGCCTCAAAACTTTATATCTTTGATTCCTTTCATACATAACTCATTTATTTATTAAGCTTGGTTTTATAAATAATAATAAAAAAAAACAATCATAAAAACTAAGGACTATTATTAGATCACTAGTGTCTATAATGCTTGCCATTGGTTTTCTTATACTCCAAAAAACATATCCCTTTATATTTGAACTCTTCTTCTTTTAAATAAATAACTAAATTTGGTTTTAGATGACAATTCATTCAATCTTCTAAGTACAATTTTATATCCCAAATGTGTGCACTTTTTACTTTCATGTGACATTCAAAAATAAATTAAAAAAAACACACACACACTGACACACACACACCTTGCTTGCTAAATACAACAAAGACCCAATCATATGTGCATACATAAGAGAAAATTAATGAATTACCCTTTAGAATTTAATTTTAAAAATTTGACAAATTCGGTTATAGGTGATAGAAAGCCAGTTAGTTTATTTATTTTGTTTTTTTTCAAACCCATTGGTGTTTTTAAAAATTACGAGCTCTAAATCAGTTCAAAGCAAATTACTTAACCTTATAAAAATATAAATCACTTGTGACTAGTTATTTTTTAATAAATAAAAATTTAAATAACACCAGATTTATATGAGTTTTTGTGATTTCAAGATCTAACAAAAATAAATAAATTTATTAAAGAAATTAATTAAATTAAATTTTGTTTAAAGAGATTGATAATTGAGAGAGAGAGAGAGAGAGTGTGTGTGTAAATGCTAAAAGAAAGTGAGGACATATATGATATATGTGGTTGAAAGTTGGATTAGATGGTGAAGCATTAGCCACAAATGCTGACCAAGAAAAGGTAGCATAGATATATAATATTGGATACCCTTCCCATCATCTTGTCCATTTCTCCATCTCAATAATCATGTCCAAAGACATCTTCAAAAGACCATACAATATATCATGGACTTTAGTCATTATTAGAATGACTTTTCAAATTTGGTTTCATCTAAGTTCATTTCTATCAATTACCATCATCACTACAACTATTAACATTGAGTTTAAATAAAAAGCACTCATATTCTGATAAAAAAAAACTAATTCTAATCTTAACTCAAATATAGTAAAGATAAAAATGTATTGAAATAGTAACTTCATACATGTGTAATTTTCTGATATGTAATTTATTCATATTTTCGAGAAAAAAAAAAACTCAATCATCATATAATCAAGTGAAAACCTTTTATACATAATTTATATTTTTAATAATCTCTTAATAGCAAAATATATCCATTTATTATTTTGATCTATATCTCTGGTTAAAGAAAATAGTAATAAAAAAAATATTTTATTAATGTTTGTGTCTAAAATAAAAAACACAAACTAACTCATTAGTAAATATTAATCTTATTACATTAAAAAACCTACAATACAATCTTCTAAAAATCATTTAAATATATTGTCATATCACCTTTTATTATGATATAAGATTAGGCAAAGAAGTTCGGCACATGAAATAAAAAAGGAGTTATTTTAGCCAACCAGCCATATAAAATTGACCTCTCTTTCATAACCATGAACCATGTCATGTTATTATAAGTTCATACAAGATGAAAAAGACCAAAATGAACAAAATAGCATCCATACTTTAGCAGTTAAAATTAATATTTTTGTACTTTAGAGTCCAAAACTAATGATAACTTCAACAGATCTATTTATTTCAACAATTACACACACAATGATCTAATGGCTCTCAATCATGTACTATTTAATATTGTATAAACTATTTGTCACTGTATATAAATCAGTACTGTTATACACTGTCTGTCACTATACATATATATATATATATATATACATGAGTGCACACATAGACATAAATGAGTTTGGAGACTAGTTTGATTTGGATAGGAATGAGATGATGGAGGAGGGTGGAGAGATGAGGCAAGCACTAGCAAGTAGTAACTTTCCATCTGTGTACAAAGGCACTTTGATCCTTCCAAAGCCTTCAAACACTAATTGGGATCATCATCATCATCATCATCAACAACAACAACAACAACAACAACAACAACAACAACAACAAGCCTTGTTCAAAGCTTCTTCTTCTTCTTCTTGTAATTATTATCATTCTTATTACTCTTCTTCTACTTCATCTTCTGAAAGGAGTGCTTCTGCTTTGAGAGTTCATAGTTTGAATGAGAAGAGAAGGAGAGAGAGGATTAATGCTCATCTTTCTACTCTTAGACGTATGCTTCCTCCTCATGCTCTCAAGGTATTTATTTCTCTAATATATATATATATATATATATATAGATTTGAAGAACTTAACTTTATATATATGGATCACACAAACAAATTAAAGGAGTTGATCTTTTAGTATGTGATTCTCTATTTGTCTCTTTCTTTTCATGTTTGTATAGTTTGAAGAAATTAAGTATATAAAATGGATCATGGTTCTTGAAAAGAAGACTTTGCATGATATAGTATGAAGAACTTAATAATAAGGCATGGCATAAACTCTATTATGTGTTTGGATTGAAGAAAGGGGATTCTTTTGTTCATTTCAATTAATCCCAAATTAATTAGAAGTATTGGAAAGTCAACCAAAGTTTAGGATCCCAAAAATATGAAATTTTTGCACTGCTTATTTATGGATATTATTAGTAAATAAATAAATAAAGCATAAAATAGAGATCATAAGAGTACAAGAATATGGGGATGACTTGAAGAAACATACAAGGTTTTGTATTGGTTCAACTAATCGAATTGAGTAGAACATACATTAAATATATAGAGCTTTGAGTATGTCCAATCATAAATATATATATAAATAGATACACGTAATGGTGACGTGGCAAGCATCTTATTTAAATACATCTTAACAAACGCTTCATAATTATCCACATCATCTAATCTTATCTTCATCATTATATTTACAATCTAATCCCTTGCAAGTTTTATCAAATATTTTCTCTTGAAAAAAAAAGGTCATTGCATGATCTTCACCTCTAATTCATGATTTTTTTTTCCATATATATTATAATTTTATTTATTTGATTTAGTCCTTAAATTTATTTTATTAAGGGCATGACATAGGCTTGATG